>NC_136906.1:4244304-4299304 GCF_949606895.1 Notothenia rossii
CACACACACACACACACACACACACACACACACACACACACACACACACACACACACACACACACACACACACACACACACACACACCTCTAACTCTGTCCCGTCTGAAACAACAATGCTGCCATTGACACTGACCCCTGACCTCCATCCCATCTCCCCCCACCAGAATGCGGTTCAGGTGCAGGACTCTGCTGTTTCCAATTAGCTGGTTATAAATTAGTGTGTCTGTGCGCTGTCCTCTCTCCAAACACTGCTGTGTCTTCATCCCTGTCGACCCTCCACTCTTCACTCTGCCTCTGACCTCCATAAATCCCCTCCTTTATGGCGCTTGTCTTCAACCCCTGCACTCCCTCGGTGTAAAACTCTCAATTTTCACTCAATGAAGGAATAAATCCACTGCCGTGTTTCTGACGTTTAAAGGAATATAACTTCTACTGTACAGTCCTTGTTGCTGTAGCTGAGACACACTTCACAAGGACACAACGTCCACACGTGCCGATAGGCTTACACATGAGATTCAATTACCCTCCGAGAGGAAATGTAGACTTATTCCCGGACTTATTACACGGTGTGTTTGCGAGCTTTCTCTTCCACAGGTCAGTCTGTTAAACTGAGTGTTATTTTTCCAGGGCGGAGAGATCAGCTGCAGAGTAGCCGAGTCGGTCCTGAGGTCACATCTGTTCAAATAAATCCTGCAGTGGGCCATCAGCAGTAAAAAAACACACACACACACACACACACACACACACACACACACACACACACACACACACACACACACACACACACACACACACACACACACACACACACACACACACACACACACACACACACACACACACACACACACACACACACACACACACATGCATGCAGTATTGTGGAGTGTAACTAAGTATATTTATTCAAGTATTACTTTTGAAAAGGTTAAACTTTTGAGAGACTTGTATTTTACTTGGGTATCAGAATTGTACAGTACTTTACACCTAAATTAAAACTTTCCACCATGCGTATTTGACACATTTAATTACTGTTTACTTTTCAGAATAAAATGGACCTGAACATAGCAGCCTGGTGTTGAAACTCCGATTCAAGCCATTATGATTTTACACATTTTGCATTTGTAAAATCTCTGATTCTGTGGTGAACCCTGTGTGCTGGGAAACAGACAATTCAATATCTAATAGACTGTATCATTCATGTAAGGCTACTGTTTAGAATGAACTGGGTTCAATGGATATTTCATTTATACAGTATATATATATATTTTCACTAAACTCTTGAGGGATGTAACCGTTGTCTTTTAGAGATTCAATGAACTATGTGACTCAAGCAACATAGAGTCCGTTTTAACAAGCTTGTAAACAGATTTGATGACTTAAGTTAACAAGTAGAACACAAACAAGTTAATTACATTCCTTATAGGTTAGCTCAATAGGTTTCCTACTGACATCCTCAATCAATTAAACCCAAAACAACTGTTACAAAGGCCCCAAGCTACACTTTTTGCATTAGAAAGGACCATGAGGTTAGGTGTAACATCTCCACACATAGCCTTCAATTAGCAAGCTAGCAGAACAGCTAAAAACGGTTAGCTTAAAGCAGGGGTGTCCAAACTTTTTTAAAGATCTGCTTACAGAAAAACCCCTCACTAGAGGTCAGGTATAATGCCTCATAAGTTAAGTTATAAGTCTGTAGGGAAATGATCCTCGATACTTGAATATGCTTTAAAAAAACAAACAGCCTACATCCCAGCTCTCCATAAGGTTAATTTATCGCGTTACTAAAAGTGTAATTCCTTCAAACAGAATCCTCAGACTGCTCATAAAAACGGGAAATATGGAGGGTCTATTTCAAGCTTGATATGTAAATAAGTTATTGGGCTAAGATTGACTGAATTTATTTGAACTGTTGTCTTATTAACACATGAATAGCCTACTACTGTGTAATGTATGTTTACATATAGAATCAAGAAGTACAATATAAGACAAGCTCAAGTTTCACGTGTGGGCCATGTTCAATTATGCTTTTAGAATTAGCTGAGTGCCATTTCCAAATGGGCAATGCGCTGTATTTTTGACACCCCTGTCTTAAAGTAGGTAGTTTTCTGGCTAAAAGGAATGACTAAGTGTAAGCTAACGTTAACAGTAAAGAATAAACAGTTAAATGCAAACCTGAACACAGACGAAACAGCTTGAACATAATCCACTTGTTTTACTCCGAACAGTCGCCTGTATAAAATCATTATGCTGAGCTCCACCAACTACAAAACAAATAGTCCAATAATATGAAATAGTTTG
Source organism: Notothenia rossii (assembly GCF_949606895.1). Lineage (NCBI taxonomy): Eukaryota > Metazoa > Chordata > Actinopteri > Perciformes > Nototheniidae > Notothenia > Notothenia rossii. Next base: position 4,246,608 of record NC_136906.1, read on the forward strand.
AAACTCATTTTAATTTACTTCACGACATAAATGTGTCACTATCAATGAAAGACTGTTAGCTAACGTAATGCATATGCGCAGTATTTGTTGTTAAAGTAAAGGATTTTACAGTAATCCCACCAACACTGTATGAACTCATGTGGAAGTGCAAACTCTCCAACTCATCAACACACACTTTCTCATAAAAGCAGCGAATGGAAAAAGAAATGTGTAAAGTAAAAAAACCTCCGTAACAATATTTCATTATTCCGTTTTTTTTTCTTCTCTCACATTCCTGACGTTGGCACCTGTCATCCGCGTGGTTTCTCTTTCTCTTTTTTCAGGACGTTTTACAAGCTGGCGCTGCTGTTACAGAGCACACAGCACACAGGAGGGGGGGGGGGGGGGGGGGGGGGGGGCTTTACAGAGCGTGTCCTCCCCAGGCCATGCACTGTTCACAGGGATCACATACTCCCAAGGTGTGTGTGTGTGTGTGTGTGTGTGTGTGTGTGTGTGTGTGTGTGTGTGTGTGTGTGTGTGTGTGTGTGTGTGTGTGTGTGTGTGTGTGTGTGTGTGTGTGTGTGTGTGTGTGTGTGCTACCACCACCCGAGCTGCTGCCATAGCCTCTTTTATTTTACAGAGCTCAGGACCTCAGCTTGCCCTCTGAGTTTCCTCTTTATGAGCTCTATCTCATCCCTCGACTTGTAGAGAAAACAAGAGCAGAGCAAGCTTTTTACTGGACTCCTGGGGAAAAGAGAGAACAAATAATAAGAGAGAGAGTTAGTTTGACACTTCTGCAGATATAGACGAGGTTAAAGTGTTATGTCCCGTTTACTGACGCCTCACCTTGGAGGAGAAATGTCAGAAAGTACCGGAGGGTGTGAACTTTCCCCCAAAGACACGAGGCCTGATGTGGACCCCCTCCTCCTGGAAGGTAAACACGGCTGATCGTTTAACATCTTCTCCTGACCTCATTTCCAGAGGTGGAATGTACCTCAAGTTGTACTTTACTTGAGTATTTCCATTTTATGCCACCGTGTACTTCTACTCCTCTACAGTTCAGAGGTACAAAGGTGAAAATATAATCAAGAGTTAAATCAGACTTTAGTTCCACCTGGAGTAAATCCACCAGCTACCCTGCAGTATACAAAGTCATTCAAACTAGCTGCACCTTTACCAGCTTTGAGAACACTTTCATGACTTACTTTTACTCCACTACATTTATTTAATAGAGAACACTTTAATGCATAAATACTTATAAAACATATCATATATATTATTCTTAAATGGACCAATCTGCACAATGACTACTTTTACTGTCTCTACTTTCACTATATTTTGATGAGAATACTTTTCTACTTTTACTTGAGGGACATTTTGAATGCAGGACTTTTACTGTAACAGAGTATTCCTACACTCTGGTACTTCTACTTTTACTCAAGTACAAGCTCTGAGTACTTCTACTTTTACTCAAGTACAAGATCTGAGTACTTCTACTTTTACTCAAGTACAAGACCTGAGTACTTCTACTTTTACTCAAGTACAAGATCTGAGTACTTCTACTTTTACTCAAGTACAAGATCTGAGTACTTCTACTTTTACTCAAGAACAACATCTGAGTACTTCTACTTTTACTCAAGTACACGAGCTGAATACTTCTACTTTTACTTCAAGATCTGAGTACTTCTACTTTTACTCAAGTACAAGATCTGTACTCCAGTTGTACTTGAGTTTTCCATTGTATGCTACTTATAACATCTCTGAGAAATATTGTGCTTTTTACTGCACTACATTATTTAGACAACCGTAGTTGCTGGTAACCTTTTATATAAATGACATGATGTGCTTTAAATGATCTATTGGATTCCCCAGCCGCGTCCGATCTGCCAAAACTCTTGCGTCATTCAAAAGATCCCTATAAACGCACCTCTTCACTCTTGCCTTCAACTCGTAATCCTCTAACCCCTCGTCCCTCTTCCACCTAGCTTAGCACTTCTTACTTTTGTTGTTACTTTTCTTTACTTGCTTGTAAAGAGCTTTGAGCACCAGGAAAAGCGCTATATAAATAACATGTATGTATGTATACTCAGTAGTACGTTATATATTTATACAAGTTTAAATAAGAAAAAATATTAATGACCATCTCGCTGCACATTATCTCACGTATTCCACAGCCACAAACTAATTCAAACAAAGACGTGACTCACAATATTAACTGAAATATTATTTTATTGACTTAAAAAATAATGTATTGCTTGACTTTGATACGCTGCACATCTTTCCTTTAACTCGTTAGTTTAAAAATATATATTTTTAGTTCATTCATAATGGAGCAATTGAGTATTTAGATCCTGATAAATAAGTCAAGGATCTGAGTACTTCTTCCATCTCCGCTCATTTCCTTGTCCCCTTCACATCCATCCTTCTCTCTCTCTTCTCTCTGTTTCTCCCCTCCTCTCTCTCTCTCTGTTTCTCCCCTCCTCGCTCTCCTCTCTTTGTCTCCCCCCTCTCTCTCCATCCAGATGTTCTGGCAGCAGCAGCCTTCAGACAGGACTCGGGCTAAGTGTTGGAGATCTCCAGCCTGGACAGGAATGCTGAATCTCGTCTGTCTCCATCAGCGGGGCTTCATTTGTTTGACTTGAGATGTGATTGTGTGTTTTCTCTTCCCCACACCTGCAGCTTCCTCTGAACCATGTTTCCCTCCCAAACCCCATCCCTCGTTCCTCTGGACCCTCACTGATCAATCGCTTTAGCGTGGAAAAACACTCAATCCAGCTGCTACTGCTTCTTTCCTCTCAGGGCCATTTTGCAGACGATTAGCTGTTTCTCAGCAACTCACTTTTTATTAGGATCCCGTATACTCGTGTCCAAGTGTCGTCCTTTTCCGGTTGCCATCACCACACGGGTAAGTTATTGTACGCTGACACAAAAGAGTGGTGCAGGGATGACGTATTTTGTAGGCTAACCAAGAAGTTAGCATCTCTTTGGTCCCCTCGACAAAAAGCTAATGGGATTTCTCCATTGCATAGTGGATTATTGCAGAAAATAATCTCTGTGGCGAACAATCGTTTATGATACTCACACGTTCAGCAAGATAATCTCCACATATTGGGCTATAAAGGAACTACAGAACGGTCACATGACTTCACGTCACCACCGCTAAGCTAAAGGTGGCTAATGTAAGGCTATAAATAAAGGAAAAACAGCATGCTCACATGACATCACGTCACCACCGCTAAGCTAAAGGTGGCTAATGGTGGGCTATAACGGAACTACAGCACGGTCACATGACTTCACGTCACCACCGCTAAGCTAAAGGTGGCTAATGTTGGGCTATAACGGAACTACAGCACGGTCACATGACTTCACGTCTCCACCGCTAAGCTAAAGGAGGCTAATGTTGGGCTATAAAGGTACTACAGCACGGTCACATGACTTCACGTCACCACCGCTAAGCTAAAGGAGGCTAATGTTGGGCGTGATGACGTTTAGTCGTCTAATTTAGACATTTGTTAGCAACCACCATCTTTTGTTTTTTTACACATAGAAGCTTCACTCAACACATCCTCTATCATAAAGGATTCCATTTAATAAATATCTTAGTGAATTTCTTTGTTTTCAGAACATTTTTAACCAATTATACTTTTAAAAACAAACTTATGACTGAAATTACCTTGCATGCAATGTTTAAATGCTAATTCCAATTATTTAAATTCCAAGAATATAAGATAAATAATACAAAAGAATAATAATAATTGTTATTTTAGTAATAAAAACATATATAAATAATGAAAAAAATGTGTTCAAATACATTTTCTAGTGTCGCAGAGTCTTGTAATCCAATCAAGTCATGAAAGGAAGCTCAGTCCACTGACAGCTCTTGTCTCTTTCTGCTGTTTGCTGTCACTCCGCTTTGATCGACTGCCGTTGTTATCAGAGCAGCTCATGTGGGAGGATGTGCATGAAATAATAAACCTCCCGTGTTTTGTGAAGCTGTTTTTTCAGACCCCGGCATTGTCACTTCTCCAGTCGAACTGTGCTTGGTGCAGATCAAACGTTCCTCTGCTTTTTTTGAATTTATCATGCAACAAAACCCGCCCTCATTAGTCAATGGCACTCAGCAAGTTGTAGCGTCTAATTCTGCGGGGGCCGCCCAAACTTATCACCCTTCATTTCAACATGGTGGGCCTGAAGCCCTCTCAAGCTGTTCCAGACATCTGACAACAGCCACATTTATTTATTGACTTCATTTCGCTTACGGGGCGGCCTTTACGGCTCCCTTGAGTGATGCAGACTTAATGTAGAACTGTTCATTGCTCGCGAGTGTTTTTTCACTCCTCCTCCTCCTCTTCTTCTTCTTCTTCTTCTTCTTCTCTAAGTGTTTAAACACTCGGGTAATGACGTGCTGTTGTGGAAGCGAAAAACCATGTGGGATACAAAAAAAAAGGAAAAACATCCATGTGGGCTTTTCCACCCCGAGGAAATGTTGAGCCACCAAGGAGGATGGGATGGGAGTGAGGAAGGCCTTGTTAATCAAAATGAATGAGCACCTCTCAGGGCCCTCGTGTCGACGGGGCCACGGAGGAGGTTTCTCTTTCTAAAGAGGGTGTAAAGAGAGATCTAGACAGAAAGCAGACTCATTCCCTCGCTGCAGATTCCTCCTATTACTTCCTGCTTGCTCATCTTTACCGCAGCAAGACAGCAGGTCAGATGTACTCAAAACATTATTTCAATTTTATTTGATCTTACCTTTATGTGCCCAAGCTTTTAATACAGATGTACCTTCACATTAACACCACCTGTTGTTTCCAAATATCATCATTTAAATGATAAGTCATTTTTACACTGAACAAAAATATAAATGCAACCCTTTTGTTTTTGCTCCCATGTTTCATGAGAGGAACTCAAAGATCGAAAACATTTTCTACATACACAAAATAACCATTTCTCTCAAATATTGTTCACAAATCTGAAAAAGTCTGATAGTGAGCACTTCTCCTTTGTCGAGATAATCCATCCCACCTCACAGGTGTGGCATATCAAGATGCTGATTAGACAGCATGATTATTGCACAGGTGTGCCTTAGGCTGGCCACAATAAAAGGCCACTCTGAAACGTGCAGTTTTGCTTTATTGGGGGGGTCTGGAGGGGTCCGAAAACCAGTCAGTTTAACCCTAACCCTAACATGTCACCCATTGAGCATGTTTGGGATGCTCTGGATCGGCGTATACGACAGCGTGTTCCAGTTCCTGCCAATATCCAGCAACTTCGCACAGCCATTGAAGAGGAGTGGACCAACATTCCACAGGCCACAATCAACAACCTGATCAACTCTATGACAAGGAGATGGGTGACATGTTAGGGTTAGGGTTAGGGTTTAACCTTAGGGTTTTCGGACCCCCCCAGACCCCCCCAATAAAGCAAAAGTGCATGTTTCAGAGTGGCCTTTTATTGTGGCCAGCCTAAGGCACACCTGTGCAATAATCATGCTGTCTAATCAGCATCTTGATATGCCACACCTGTGAGGTGGGATGGATTATCTCGGCAAAGGAGAAGTGCTCACTATCAGACTTTTTCTGATTTGTGAACAATATTTGAGAGAAATGGTTGTTTTGTGTATATAGAAAATGTTTTAGATCTTTGAGTTCATCTCATGAAAAATGGGAGCAAAAACAAAAGTGTTGCATTTATATTTTTGTTCAGTGTATATTTGAACTTGAATTTGAAAACGTACTTTTCTAGACACTGCTGGAGAAATCAGACCAAACGCCTCGCTGCAGATTCCTCCAATTTCTTCCTGTTTGTTCATCTTTGACGCAGCAAGACAGCAGGTCAGATTTACTCAAACCATAATTTCAATTGTATTTGATGTTACCTTCATGTTCCAAAGCTCTTAATACAGATGTATCTTCACATTAACACCACCTGCCGTGTTCTAAATATTGTCATTTAAATTATAGTTCATTTATATATTTGAACTCAAATTTGCAAACGCATTTTTTGTACGTGGAGCGGCAAAAGTAAAAGATACCATGCTTTTAAATATATATTTAGCCACAGCTATCCTTCACTGTCTTTTACAGACTTGTTTTTTATTTATTGAGCTACTCAAATAACTAAATAATCACTTGGGCCAACTCTTGAATTAAAAAGTAAGAATGTGTGGGTAGTTATAATTGGTTAAAAATCTTAGCACGCTTCGACAAACCGAGATGACAAACAAGCCTTTTCCTACCTTCAAAACATAGCTGCCGTTTTCAGATGGTTTTCATCATGTCGCTGAATATCCTGTGTACTTTCGAAAGGTAGATGAGAAGAAGAAGACGATCCAGAGCTTAAATGGCATCATTGCATAAAAATAACCTTTAATTATATCAAGTTAAATTAAAGTGGCCCAAGCACAGATCTCTGCGGGACTCCTTCAGTCAGTGTAAACTTTGGACACACTTTTCTTGACTTCCACTCACTTGAGCTACTACAGAGAGGTAATTACTAAACCGCCCTGTCATTAAGTGATGATTCAGCATTTTTCCTTTTACATTTGGCCTATTTTTGTAACTCACAGACAGCTGTAGAGAGCTTTATCCCCCGCTAAAACACGAGAAACATGAGATAATCTGATAAGTGTTTTCATAGGCTAAACACAAATCCTATTAACTGTGAATATAAGAGGAGCCATTATCGCCATCATGTCATTAAAACAGCTATAAATCTCGGTGGCTTCAGCTTACATTACCCAACAGTTATTACTGCATTGCTATCTTCTTCCTTTTGAGGCTTATCATGTTTTCGCTGTTTTTCCTTTTCCACTGATTGAATTAGGGCTTTTTCTTTTCCCTCCACGGCTGCTCTTACAGCGCTTCACAGAATGCCTTCAACTCAGCAGCTTTTTCAAATTTGGGGCTTGCGACACTCAGCCAAAAGCCGCAAATTACCCCCCTCTAGCAGCAGCGAATTAGGAACAATTTTGTGTTAGCTATAAAAAAAAGAGAGAGGCAGAGAGAAGTGAGGGGAAAATATAGCTTACACCAGGGACCACCAACAGAGGCAGCATGATGAACGCTGGCCGACAGTTTGGGTGGCAGGGCGGCGCTAGAAAGCAGCCTCAGTGATCTTCACAGCAATCCATCCTATCATATCACATCTAGCCCTGCACAACATCCATTACCAAACACAAAGGCCCGAATTAGTGGCTTTATGTCGCTGTTGCAGGATGTTTGCATGCCTTTGAATTGGCTTTAGTGCAGTGGGGAAAGAAGTAGAGATCCTTCACTAAAGTAAAAGTATAACTACTGGTCTGAAAACACTTAAAAATACCTTGGTCTGAAGATCCTTTATTTAAGTTAAAGTACAAATACTTTGGTCTGAAGATCCTTTACTTAAGTTAAAGTAGAAATACTTTGGTCTGAAAATACTTCAAGATACCCTGGTCTGAAGATCTTTTACTTAAGTTAAAGTAGAAATACCTTGGTCTGACAATGCTTCATTACAAGTGAAAGCCCTGAATTAAAAATGTTACTTAAGTAGGAGTTTTGCCAGTTAAATGTACATAAAGTATTACAAATAAAAGTACACATTATGCACCATGGCTGTTTTTAAATTATATTATTGTGGAATATTAAATGATTCCTTCTTTTAATTGCTTACAATTACATGCACGGAAGTGTTAATGTTGTAGTTAATAATAAGACAATTGTAGTCTTTAAAAAAATGTATTGGTAGTAACGTACTGCATTATACCATAGATGTCATGTGTTTTATATTTAAACAGTAGCTGGTAACTATTAGGGTTAATAAATGAAGTAAAACGTACAATAAATCGTCCAAACTGTAAGAGAGTATACAGTAAAGTAGCATTAAATGGAAATACTCAAGTACAAGTATCTCCAAATCGTACTTAAGTAAAGAGTAAGTATACTTCCCCCCTCTGGCACACAGAGACCTGCAGCGATGATTAAAAAGCGTTATTGTGGTGACAGCGGAGAGGAAAAAGGCTTCGTATGAGGTGACAATCCACCGCCTGGATTTTTCATTCTCCCTTTTTCGTAGAGGGTGGGATTTTTGATTATTCCCCCACTATGCGGTTGGTCCGCAGCATTAATGTAAAAAGGGTCTTTTTCTTGTTTCTTACAAAGCGTGAGGTTTGGCATGCCCACTTAATCGGCCTCCATTGAGCCAATCCATGTTTTTCCCATTCTGGCACTCTTCTCCACTGCCTTTTAAAATCCATTTCCAAGTTGTAATATGCCACTGCAGACGTTAGTGAGGGGAGGAAAACCAAATGTAATGGGAGAGGGAGAAAGTGCAGACAGAGAAAGTGTTTCCAGCTTCTTCTCTGTACCTACAAACTGAACGTGATATTTGGGTAAAGTGAACCAAACATATTTCACTTTGCTAAATATATCAAAAATAGTTATACAAACTTTTTTTATTACGATTCTTGTGTCTTATTCCATTAATTAAGTTGGCTAAACTCTAAATTATAGGTCAAACTAAGTTCTATACGCGTGATTCGCCAAAAAACGGGGTCTCAAACTGAAGTCTGCAGGGGTTTTCTACCACTATCGATTTCCCACATGTGCTGCAGTCTCTCGTGCTTTCACCTGGACTTTAACTTTTTAAAAGTTAGTACTCTGCTCTTGAATCCGGGGCGGACTGGGACTACAAATCCCAGTCCGGGACTCTCGACCGGCCCACTTCGGTACCGCAAGTAACTACCGCTAGTAAATTGTTGGCCGGGGGGGGTGGGGGGGTGGGGGGGTTGTGTGCGAGTGACTTATCCGACCGGCCAACATCGTCTGTCCGGCCCACTTCAGTACCGGCTACATTCGTCCCGAACGTCGCCCCTGGCTTGAATTATAATACTTTATTTTTATTTCAAATATACAGAGGGCTGCAGATATCAGAGAAAAAGCCTGAGATCCAGTTTGAATGTTATCGGTTTAAAATATACTGAAAATAAATGTGATTTGTGTCATTTTTGAAGAGTACAAAATAAAGACTTGGGTTTTACATTTTTGCAGAAACACATAAAACCAGTAAAAATAATTGTCAAACAAATAAAAGGATCCAGTTTGAATGTTATCCTCAACAGGATCAATTGATTTGTGGCATTTTTGAAGAGTAAAAGATAAATAGTTGGGTTTTTCATTTGTGCAAAAAGGCGAAGTACCAATACAAATATCTATAAAAACTCAATAGTTTGCCTTTCCGTTGTCAAACTGTGCCTGTGAAATGTTGAGGTTGTCCTTTCCATTTCTACCATGTAACTGGCTTTGCTCGGTCTCTCCGTGGCGATGCCTGCTGTGGAAAGCAGACTGTTGAAACAATCTATATTATAAGATCATGTGTTGTAAGCCATGCTCTTTGAGTTTCATCCTTTAGTTCAATAGACCTTTGTACACTGATTGTGCACATGTCTGTTTGCAGCGTGTTATTGAGCACAGGGTCTTACAACATGTGATTGTAAAAAGGTCCAAAGGTATAGTGCTGTGTAGACAAAAGAGAAGTGTATAAAACCTGTGAGATTCTGTTATTCTTTAGACAGACACACGTACTCTTAGTGGACTGGACGCAAGTATTCTGGCTCTTATACTGTTGCACAACAATATAATAATTCAATCAATAAGCAGCAGAGCTGGCAAAAGTACACACATCCTTTACTCAAGTAGAAGTACAGATACTCATGTTTAAAAATATCAGCACTGCAGTGTGTCTGTGTTTTTATTTTGTTATGTCTTGTTATGCCTTGAGTATCTAAGGTTTCAGAACCACGACAAGACCACTTTGTCTTCCTCTAACATCAGTCAGAAGCGGGTTTGGGGGTTATTGACTCTCATTAGGCGGCACGTCGACCCCCTCGGACTGTACGGCTGTAACGAGACGCCGGCGGTTTACAGTCTGACCCCGCGCTGACACGTCTTGGCCCAGATGTTAATTGTGTTTCCTGCCCGCCTTTTGATTAACAGAGAGTTTTGGGTCTTTGTTTGTACGGCTAATGGCTCTCATTTGGTGCAATAAGTGGTTTCGGGGGCTGCCGTGGGTGACATCACACTGCTGCTGCCTTTGATGTCAGGCCTGTTGAGAGAGAGTGTTGCTTTCAGTGGTTGGAGGCCTTGTACCTGCAGTAAATACCTCCCATGCTGCAACCATGCAGGCACAGATTATTGGTAAAGGGATGATGTGGTAATGCCAAGCTCAATAGACAGGGCGAGGGCAAGAGGTCACAGTAGGGCATCATTACCGTATTTTATTTTTTTTCATTTCATTTAATCGTTTATTTGAACCGGGACAGTGCACATTAATGAATATTTTAAACAAAACAATGCTAATTTCGTCTTAAAGGTCACCTATAATGAAAAATCTACTTCTACGTCTCTTCTACATCAACATGTGTCCCCTCTTCTTCATGTCTCTTCTACATCAACATGTGTCCCCTCTTCTTCATGTCTCTTCTACATCAACATGTGTCCCCTCTTCTCCATGTCTCTACTACATCTACATGTGTCCCCTCTTCTACATGTCTCTTCTACATTAACATGTGTCCCCTCTTCTTCATGTCTCTTCTACATCAACATGTGTCCCCTCTTCTTCATGTCTCTTCTACATCAAAATGTGTCCCCTCTTCTTCATGTCTCCTCTACATCAACATGTGTCCCCTCTTCTTCATGTCTCCTCTACATCTACATGTGTCACATATAAAACACATATAAAAACCTGTCTGAAAATGAGCTGATCAGATTGTGGCCACTTTATGATGTCATAACGATGTGTTGTCTTGTCAAACCATTAACCAATCAGCAACCAAGGTAACCCCCCCCCCCCCCCCCCCCCCTTATCACCTGAATCTCCTCCTAGAGCTCCATTGAGTTCTTTGTAACCAAATGTCTCTCAGAGGGGCGTGGGGAGGGGCTCCTTATTTTCATCTAAAGTAACAGACAGAGAATCAGCACTTTGGAAACAGGGCTGAAACAGAGGGGATTATGGGTAATGCTGCAATGATCTGTTTGGTGTTTCAGCCAATCAGAGACAGGTTCTGGATATATCTGAGACCTGTGATATATTGATGAAAAACAGTATAATACGGGACCTTTAATGTACATTATTTAATTGATTATTCTGTTCTTGCAAATATCATATTCTATTGACATGTATATAGACTTTTTTGCACAATCTTTTATTTTTTAATTTTATTATATAGTATATATTGCATTGTTGGAGGAGCTCAGGTCAGAATAATTTCATTGCCATTTCTACACTGTAGCTCATGTTCATGTGACAGGAATCGACAGATTGGATTTGTCTGCAGACTTTATAAAGGAAGTGGATGTTGGGATCCTCACGTCATGGATTTTGTTTTTGGAATATTATTTTTGAAGCCTCCAGTTTGGCACTTTGGAAATCAGCTTCTTGATTTTTCGGGACCAGAACAGACAGCAGAGGAGGGCATTCAGTACGACAGGCAAACAAAATGGTACAATTAACTTTCAGGAACAGAAAACAGAAAGGCCAAGTGTTTAAATTCACAAATACACTGAAATGTACCAACAAAGAACTCAAAGTGGTCGTGACAAGTCGACGGCTGCTGTTTGGTTTTCCGATTCAACAACGGCAGTGACGACGGGCTGAGATTCTCACCACTGATTGGCAATTTCTCGCTATAAAGCTCGAGTAAAAATGTAGCTCTCATCGTCTTTGCATTGACTTTGCATGTCACCGCGACACACTTAAAAAAAAAAAAAAAAACTCACCTTTTCACTCTTGCCTTCATCTCCTAATCCTCCAACCCCTCACCCCTCTTTCACCTAGCTTAGCACTTTTTACTTTTGTTGTTATTTGTCTGCTTTACTTGCTTGTAACGCACTTTGAGCACCAATAATTTCATAATTATAAATAACATGTATTATGATTAATATTATTATTAAAGTAATGTATAGCGTCCGGTGTTAATGCAATTAAACGGATCGGTGCATTTCCTGCAGAAGCAAGCTGAGGGTAACAAGAGAAGATTTCAGATATTAAACTTCTTTGTAAGCTTGGCAAAGTATTGGAAGGCGATATATTCTTGGTTCACTTCTCCATCACATAATCTACTCGTTTTTACTGTTTGCTTGTTTGTTCTTCCTCTCCACCTTCTTCTTTACTCCATCCTTTCCTCTTTTCATCTTGATTTTCTCGCCCCTCTGCCCCCAGCTGCAGATCTCTCTCTCTCTCTCTCTCTCTCTGTTTTCTCCCACTCCCTCGGAGAGCGTGGCTGAGGTGTGAGATCATTCTCCTTCTGGGTGGCTTTTCCTGCTATATGTCACTGTCATCTGTTGGCACTGAGGCTCGAGGGGGGGTCCCTTTTCCGAAAAACACACTCCGCTTCACCACCCTGAGCGTAATAAATTCTTGGGCACGAGACTGGAGAGCGGTGCACCCACGGAGCGGAGGTTTTACTGGGCTTGGCAGGGTAACACATGGACCGGTGAGAGAGGGAAAGCAGGGAAAGTGATGGAGGTGGTGGGGAGGGGGGGGGTGGAAGATTTATAATTGAATAACTCCCCAAAGCAGGGCAAGCGGGGATTAGCCCTGCCAGGAAAAGCAAACGCCAAAGAGCGAGTGAGGCGTGTGGAAATCAGCCATTAAAGTGAGAGGAGAGGGAACCTCAGCAGGAAGGTGAGAGATTTAGTAAAGATAACTGAAAAACCACAACACCTCCATAATCACCAGAATCTGATTCACAAATCACACTCGTGAAATATGAAAGCAGACACAAATCAGCCTTCGGTGTTCAGTTTCACACAAGTAGTAACAAACTGTGTCCAGTACTTATCCAGTACCAAAGGGTTGTTTTGACATGGGGTAAATGTTATTTTAATAATACGGTTTTCAGAAATGGTTAAAGAGAATATGTTGGAATTTAAAGTGGACATATTATTCAACTTTTCACTGGTTCTCAATACATTCGAGGTTCTTACAGACCATCAAACTGTAAAATAAGACGTGTTTTTGTGGTCCGACTATTAGAAAAAAACTTAATTCAACAAGCCATTCAGATTTTGCTTCCCTTACAAACTCACATGTAGACTTAATAAAATATACCACCACCCTTTTCAGTATCTCTACCCACGATTTAAAAACGTTATTTGCAAAAGTGTGGCATGTTTTTATCGTAAGCCAATCAGAGCATGGCTTCTTAAAGAGACAGGCGCTAAAAACAGAGCATTTCAGCCAGAAGGTGAATACAGGTATTTTAAAACAGACAATTTGAGAAAAATAGTGCCTTTATTTGAATAATAAGTCACGTTAACATGTGTAAATATCCCTAAAGTACAAGTATTAACCTTAAAAAAATTGCCTATATGTCCCCTTTAAAATTACACATGGTTTCATTTTACAAATTGAAAACAGCTAGTAACCTTTTAATAAGAAAAGTGACACATAATTGTGCAAAGAGCTGGCGAAGATAGTAAGATTGTGCAACCACACTTTAGTTTGTTTTGGGTAAATAACCTAAAAGTGATATAAATATATAAATCTAACCCTGCTGCTAAATGTACCAAAATGTAGTGAGTATACATACAAATAAGCCCTAGGTCAAAATGTACATATATTCATGGATATTAACCAATTATTTAAATCAAATAACATAGAAATTACATCAAGCCATTGTTTTTTGTACCGGGTTAAGTCAACGCCAGATGCTTAAGTGTCTAACCAGCCAAGAAACGCACATAAAAAACATCGAGCTACAAAACCAAATCAATATTTGAAAGGAACGTATTCCAGATTACGCATTTCAGACTCTGTGAAACAAAACAGACTGAACTCGCAGGGGTTATCCCAGAATGCATCACTCTCTCTATCTGGCCTGTTTGGCTTGGCGTTGGTGAGGGAGAGCTAAAGCATGGAGCAGCGGCACAGTGAGGCATGAATGCAGTTTGGGAGGATCCAGTCACTTTTCCCCTGAGGAATGAGCTTCAATCAATCAGTCAATCAAACTTTATTTACACAGCCGTTATCACAAATGTGTCTCAGGGGGCTTTTCAGTCTGCGCAGCATATGCCACTCTCTGTCCTAAGACCCTCGCAGTGAAAAACTAACTAAGAAATCCCACAATTAACGGGGAAAAAGACTAGAAACCTCGAGGAGACACAGGACGAACAGACGTGCAATAGATGTTGTTTGTATAGATTAAAAAACTCAACAACATGGACAATCAGAATGACAAAAATGATGATGTTTGTAAAGAAAATGGATCCAGGAGGATGTCCAAAGTCTTCCAGGTGGCGACAAAATTATAACGTGATAATATTTAGCTAACAAAATGGTACAATTTACAAAAACACTGAAATGTGCCAAGAAAAAACCTCTGGTAGCGACAAGTCGACGGCAGCTGTTTGGTTTTCTGATTCAATAACGGCAGTGACGACGGGCTGAGACCACGACACAGACGTCGCCCTTTAATACTGACAACTTGTAAGTAGAAAAATGCAAAAAACTCAGATGATGATTCCCTGGATGCTGAGTTAGAAACATGCATTAATGAGACATGCGTGCAGAGAGATACAGAGAAATAAAAGAAGGAGAAGAGAGGTGAAAGTCCCCTGAAAGTCTAAGCATGTAGCAGCAACACTAGGGCTGGTTCAAGGTTAGGGTTAGTTGGTAAGTTTGAGCAAGCCCTAACTATAAGCTTTATCAAAAAGTCTTTATTATATAGCAGCATAACTAGTAGCTGGTTTAAGTTAAGCCTGAGTCAGCTGTAACTATAAGCTTCATCACAAAGTCTAAGGCCTACAGCATCATAACTAGGAGCCTTATTTTAGAGAGGAAAGTCTTAAGAACCATAACTACGTGCTGGTCCAAGGTGAGCCTGGACCAGCAGTAACTATAGGCTCTATCAAATAGGAAAGCCTTACGGCCCGTCTACACTACAGGCATCAAAAAATGCTTTCAACGCTTCGCCCATTCACTTGAATGGGGTGACGTAGAAGATTTTGAATCTTCGCCGAACTGCATTGTGGGGAGCATGGCATGGCTTTGCAAGCATCACGAGCATCTATCGGCATCAAAAGTTCAACTTTTGAGGCTCGATGCTTGGCATCAGCCAATCAAATCCCGTTTATGCAAATCCCGCCAGTGCAAGCGCAGCCAATCAAACCGCGTGCAAGCTGGGAGAGCCAGACCGCAGTTAATTTCCTCATATTCCAAACGAGATATTACGGTAGCAAATCACCCGGTTCTTTACGACCGGAACTATTTACCGGGATACAAACCGGAGGAACCAGGCATGGAGGGAGGTGGCAGATACAGTGGGTGAAACTGATAGTTTTTTCGCCTGTTTGGAGAGTTTATATCCAGTTTACTTCGTTTTAACATTGCTATTGCTTTGTATGTCGGGGGCGGGAGATTCATGTGATTGGTTGCTCGCAAAAAATCACCAAGCTTCAGACACGCCCAGCTTCAAGATCTTTTCATGCCTGTAGTGTAGACGGGCCGTTAGCGTATAGCAGCTTGAATAGGTGCTGGTTCAAAGACAAACCTTAACCAGCCAGAACATCTTAAGCATGGCAGATCACTAAGGGCTGGTTTAAGTGAAGCCTGGGTCAGCCGTACCTATGAGCTTTATCACAAAGCCTAAAGGCCTATAGCACCATAACTTATTCTCTAGAGAGGAGAGTCTTAAGCACCATAACTTGCCCAAGGTGAGTCCGAACGCTAAGTATGAGCTTTATCTAATAGGAAAGCCTAACGGCCCGTCTACACTACAGGCATCGAAAAATGCTTTCAACGCTTCGCCCATTCACTTGAATGGGGTGACGTAGAAGATTTTTTTAATCTTCGCCGAACTGCATTGTGGGGAGCATGGCATGGCATGGCTTTGCATCACAAGCATCTATCGGCATCTATGCTTGGCATCAGCCAATCAAGTCCCGTTTATGCAAATCCCGCCAGTGCAAGCGCAGCCAATCAAACCGCGTGCAAGCTGGGAGAGCCAGACCGCAGTTCATTTCCTCATATTCCAAACGAGACATTACGGTAGCAAATCACCCGGTTCTTTACGACCAGAACTATTTACCGGGATACAAACCGGAGGAACCAGGCATGGAGGGAGGTGGCAGAGACAGTGGGTGAAACTGGTAGGTTTTCGCCTGTTTGGGGAGTTTATATTCAGTTTACTTCGTTTTAACATTGCTATTGCTTTGTATGTCGGGGGCGGGAGATTCATGTGATTGGTTGTTGGTCGCGTTGCTCGCAAAAAATCGCCAAGCTTCAGACACGCCCAGCTTCAAGATTATTTGATGCCTGTAGTTTCGGCGGGCCGCACAACTAGGTGCTGGTTTAAGTGTGAACCAGCCCTAACTAGAAGCTTACACTGAAAAGTCTTCTCTTAAATGTGGGAAAGGTTTCAGCTTTCCAGACCAACACTGGGAGTTTGTTCCGCATAAGAGGAACTTGATATCTGAAGGAAAGGAGTTATGACTTGTGATAACTGAGATCTGATAACCCAAGCAGAGCAGAAACTCAGTAACCCAGCATGCATCACTGACAGCCCGTCTCATAAACGTCCATTCATAATCACAGCATCATGACATGGATCACAGCGCTCCTGATGACAATTTAAAACACCATTCCCCTCGTGTCAAATTATGACTGGTGCTCACTTTTTTTTGCAGATTACATTAAGTTTAACTCATTCTGGGAAAAAGTATGGTTGAAAAACAGGAAAATCTTTGCTGCCAATCATTAAAAAAAGAAGCTTTGACTCGTAACAGAAGTGAGGATTTAATACAGCTTGTCACACTCAATGACGCAGGAGGAAAGTAAAAAGACTTAAAGGCGGCGGACTGGCAGCTCCTTTAGTGGAAAGTAATGCACACACACACACACACACACACACACGAACACACACACACGCACACACGCACACACGAGCCCGGGGTGTCTGACTTGCTTATTTTATCAGGTGCACCGCTAACCCCCCCCCCCCCCCCCTGCCTGCAAATCAGCTTCAGTTTCTCTTCTCTCTGCAGCAGAATAAGCTCATTATGATGACAAAGAAAATGCCATAAAAGACTATAAATATAACTGCGTTTCACTCCAGTGTTTTATCCGTATTAAACTGCACTTTACGACACATTATTCTGTAATTGCACAAAATTGCGCGGATGATTTTTTGTTTGATCTGAAGAAGGGAATTTATTTTTGGAGTCAGAAATCAGGCTTTTACTTTCGGTCAGATCTCAATGTGTCGCTAATTCTCTTCCGTGCTTGTCTGTATATATATATATATACGTAAACAATTAAGTAAATTAATTCTAATTTACTCTGTCACATACATTTTTCAACAAGTTTTTTTATTTATTTTTATTACGTATTTGTATTAATTTTGTTATTATTTGTCTTTATTATTTTCCTTTTTTAAGCCATATCTGTCCTATCCTGTGTTTCACCCTTATTTCTGCTGCTTCTGCTAAGTCCCCTGAATGTCCCTTATCTTAAATATATATATAATATCTTTAATTTAAATTGAATAATACTACAAAATGAGGTAAAGAGGACAACATGTGCCTACAAAAAGCAGTGAAGTTAAAGTATAAAGAAGCATAAATGGGAAATAGGTGAAGTAATACTTAGTTTTGGTCTGTGTGGTGCAGTGGATTGTGCGTAGGTGTTGGGATCAGGGGGTCACAGGTTCAAACCCCACTGCAGTCAGCATGTCGTTGTGTCCCTGAGACACTTCACCCCAAATTGCTCCTGTGGGGATTGCCCACAGTATTGAGTATGGAAGTCGCTTTGGATGAAAGCATCTAACAAGTGACATGTAATGTAATTAATGAAGTACTTGAGTAAACTCTCCTGCTATCACTTAAGGCTTTACATTGTTCCTGATTTCACGGGTTAGGGTCCTCTTTACACAGGCTTTGATGAGTTATGACATTTTGGATCCCTACAAGCAAACCCCTAATAACTAAATAAATACTGAACTGTATATATATTGGGTTTTCCAATCAGATAACAGCAGCAGTGTGTGTGTTATGAATCTCATGTTTAGCCACCGCACTGTTTAAGATTACCAGTGCAAATATTAGACATTTGGTTTTAAAAGAAAACCTCAGAACAGATTCAATTAGATTTCTTTCTGAATGGAGCAGAGAGAAAGGGTGTGTGTGTGTGTGTGTGTGTGTGTGTGTGTGTGTGTGTGTGTGTGTGTGTGTGTGTGTGTGTGTGTGTGTGTGTGTGTGTGTGTGTGTGTGTGTGTGTGTGTGTGTGTGTGTGTGTGTGTGTGTGTGTGTGTGTGTTCCTCACAGCTCAGCATCAGGTAACAATCTTTTATTTGTTTCAGCGCTCGCTGGGTGCCAGACTGAGAAGGAGCAGTCCAGTGGTAATCCATCTGAAGCCGCCTCATACCATAAATAAATACTTCCATGCTCCGAAACCCACGATTATTTAACGACTGTCATTCTGCAGAAATGAACATAAATGAGATAATCTAAATTAGAGACATGTGGGGGGAAGTTTGGGTTTGAGTTATTCTGCGTGTGCCTGCAGGTACAATCACTTGTTTTAGGTTTGGATTAATACTTTTATACTTTGTATTTGGTATGAGTGGGGATGAGATGTTATCTGATGCCAACCATTTTTTATATCATCTTCTTATGTGTCTTTATTTTTCATTTTCTACATTTTAATTGGAAGAAATTACACTTTAAGATGTTGAAATGCTTTACTCACTCTGTAAGGAATTTAATTATACAATTTGTTTTAATTGATTTAGCTTTTTAAATATCAATCATACCAATATGTAAATGGTAAAAATTTAACTACAATTAGAATATTTGATGTATTTTTTTGGAAGAAAATGTTGAAATGTATTCAGACCTTCCACTCAATCAGGAATATTTAAAAAATAAATACATTGAATTATTTTAGCAGCTGAACATTTACACACCTGTATGTTAATGAGAAATTTGAATAAAATAAAAAATATGAATAATTTGTTTGGATTTCTCTGTTAAAAAATACAACTCCCTGCGACAAATTCTGTTTTTTAAATTAGGAAAACACTGATTTATGTTTTTTTATGTATTTTAGAGTAACAAATATAGTAAAATATGTAATGTATGATTGCTGTTCCCTATTTAATATTGACAAAATCACCTGTTTATCTTCATTTATCGCTTAAAAATGACCTTTTTTAAATGACAGGACTCAACAGAAACCAACCCAAATACACTCTACTCAACGCATAATGATAATAATAAAATGTATATTACATGTGATATTATATATAACAGGCTGCAGCGTGGGAACATTAGGAGGTTTTATGATCTGTAGGAAGGAACAGATCTGAAATGTGTTGGACAGATTTCAGAGTGTGTGGCCCAGCAGAGGCAATTATAGGCATGTATATTTTCAGCGTTATGCCCATGAACACGACTCACACACACACACACACATACACACATACACACATACACACACACATATACACACACACACACACACACACACACACACACACACACACACACACACACACACACACACACATACACACAAACACCAGCTGCCGTGCTCAAGGTTTTTTAGATGGAAATTATTATAAAAATGTCTTCATATTTTACGCATTATTATAATGAAACAGCCTGACCTTGATTCTCGCCAACATGCTGCTTTTCCCGTCACTCTTAAAGCATATCATAAAATATTTTACAAGAAAATCTCTGCTTCCTTCAGGTTCAATGTATTAAATATCAAATGGAGCAATTTAACGGTTGATAAGTACGCGAATGATCGTTAATAAATACACAAATACGGAGGAATATGTGTGTTTTACGAGTGGATGCTTATCGTATTTAAAATATATTTGATGCAAAGTGAATCTCTCTTTTATTTAATTATAAGGCCTCCGAGACCTGCATTCAACTTTAGTCGTCAAATGATGTTATTAACCCTTTTTTTTTTTAATTAACACATTTGGATATTAATGCGTTCTTTGCTGCTCTTCTTATCGTTTAAGTCATTTTGTTGTACAGTCATTATTAAGAATACGGGCCTTAGTTATTAAATAAGTGCAGAAACGGAGATAAAGAGTAAACACGTGAGATATTAAAGCAGATTTGGAGAATGATCCATAAAGTAAATAAATGACTCCATGGATCTGTACAAAATACAACTGAACTCAAGGATTAAATACTCACTTTTTATTTCATCCCATAAAAAAAGTCAAGAAAACTCGTCATTTAAATATTAAACAGAAAAAGGAAACAATAAAAAACGCTAAAATATTTGTGCCATAAAACGTAAAAAAGGAGGAAGAGTTTTGTGTGTTTATGTACAACATTCTTTGAAAGCAGATGTGGAGAAACTCTGCTCATAGTGTCTCTGTTACCTGAGAAAAAGCTCTGAGTCCTGTCAGCTGCTCACTTGTGATTGGCAGTGTGTAGCTTCTGATACTCCTGGTGCAAAGTGAGGAGGTGTGGAGAGGCAGCGGGGTGGAAGAGAGCAGGGGAGCCGAACATGGAGCTCAGAGGAGCGGAGAACCCGGCGCACTGAACCGGAGAAAAGGCTTCAAACCCGGGGTGAGTCTTTGAGAAGAAGCTGGAGAGCGCGGGCAGGATGCTGCTGACAGGCGGGATGGACACGGGGCTGCACGGGTGAGAGTGCGCGTGGTGATGGAGGTACGGGTAGATCTCCAGGCTGGGCAGCTGCAGAGCCGTAGCTCCAAACGCGTAATGCGGGAATCCTTGCAGCGCGCTGTGCTCCAGCTGCTGCCCTTTCAGCGGGTCGAAGCGGAAATGTTGCCGCTTGAAGCGCTTCCTCCTCCGCAGGAAACTCCCGTTCTCAAACATGTCCGAGGAGTTCGGATCCAGGGTCCAGTAGTTGCCTTTTCCCGGGTTCCCTGGCTCTCTGGGCATCTTTATAAAGCAGTCGTTCAGAGACAGGTTGTGCCGGATGGAGTTCTGCCACGCGGGGAACTTCTCCTTGTAATACGGGAAGCGTTGGCTGATAAAGTCACAGATCTCGCTGAGGGTGAGCCTCTTCTTCGGGCTCTGCAGGATGGACATGGTGATCAGAGCGATGTAAGAGTACGGAGGCTTCACCGAGGCGGGACTCTTGCCTTTAGCGGGAGATGGACACTCGGGCTCGGGGCTGTACGCGTCCCGCTCTTTGGTCTCGGTGCTTCGCGACTCATCCGAAGGTTGAAGCTCTTCCTCTGCGCTGTCCTTGAGTCCTTCCCCCACTACGTCGATCACAATATCCTCCATGGTTTCCAAACCCAATGTCATAGTAGATGTCCGCGGGCGAAGCCACCTGCCAACAGGTGGAGGAGTGACAGCTTCTCCAAAACTTGACCAACACACTTTTACGCACGACTCATCTCCATTCACAAAAAAAAAAAGATTCCGTGCACCTCCTCCTGCTCTTCAACAAGCATCCACAGTGTTCCGCTCTCCTAACCGCAGGCGATGATATCCTTTGTTTTGGGCACTTTTACGCGCAACAGAGCGGTCAGCGAGTGATTGTGCGTAAAAGTGTAAAAGTGTGCGCGTCCTCCGAGGTGTCCAGCCTCATCTGTAATCTGTGTTGCTTTCCTGTGGCTCGGGTGGAGGTGGATGTGATGTCACGGTGAGGCACAAGGAAAGGGATTCTGACCAATGAAAAAGACGCACAGGGTACCAAGAAGGCCTGTACCAGCCTCCATCGGCGGCACAGCGGTGCCAAATCAACGCAGACATTAAGAGATCCTTTCAGGGAAAACTTCCTCATGAGCAGGGAATCAGGAGAAGGCTATATTTAGACAGCAGTTCACATTTTGTTTTTAGGCTGTGGATTTCAAATCTGCTTTAAAAATGTTAATAATTATAGAAAAATAATAAAAGAGCGATTGTTTTTTGTTACCATCGTCAAATACAACATTATGTATATAACTTATTATTATTATTATAAAAAAATGTATTATAATAATTTTACCCAAAATATTACATTTTAAATAATATGTATTTATTTTCCTAAGAGTTGTTTCATCTGTAAAAAGCTTTTAGAATTTTTTTTTACATTTACATCAAACCAAGGAGGGAAGAGCCTGCACCTGAACGCGCCACGCTGATAACGAAAATACAACACCATAAATACACATTTTAATTTCCACACCAGATGATAGACACTTCGGATCACCCTGAGCTTACAGCCTGAGGGGGAAAATCCCCAAACGCTTCTCTACGTGAGGCAGGGACTTAAGCCTTAATCCATGGAAGGCTCCTGCAGCCGCTCTTTACGCACACTTGACGCACAATTACATGTTTGTCAGACGAACAAACAGAGGATGAAAACTACAATGAGTGATTTACTGCTGCTGGGAAAATAATAATTTGTCGCCTGCATGCATGCTCTTTGAATTGCACAGGAGTCTCACTGCGGGCTTTCGGTCCTCTAACACAATATCGATAAATAACACCATGTGTGAAAATAGAGAAGGAATGATATTTGAGTCTGGATAGAAACTCTCCATTTCAAACCCCCGTGGATTATCTTCTTTAATAATGGCAGCAGAGGGGTGATATCGGGATGAAAGTAATAGACTTTCACTCTTACAGACATAAAAGCGCAGAGAGGAGAGGAGGGCGCTCTGGGTATTGTTGGGAGGCCTCTGGTTGTTTGTGTTTAATGATGGAGCCCTTTGTTGGGGATTCCCACATTTCCTGCCTCTAATCGTATTGATACCCCGGGGGCAGAGGGTCTGTGTCCGGACTGGGTGGGCTGTGCAGGACCGGCAAAGCTGCAGATGATTTCCCCAAATTCATCACGCATGTCCTCAGATTGGAAACAGGCCCGCGTGCGCGTTGTGTGGTTTCAATAAGGAGCGGAGCGTCAAAATCTACCGAATAAAGATGAAGGTATGAGAGTCAAATCACAGGATGGAGAGCAACACAGAGGGGGAAGAACTCAGACTTACAGAAGTAATACAACATTGTAAAAATACTCTGATAAAAGTCAAAGTAGAAAATAATTGGCATCAAAATGTACTTAATACACTAAAAGAATTGGATTGGATTAATCACAGCTGGTAAAGGTGGAGCACATTGTAATGCATTTATATTATGCTGCTCCTGGAAATCTCAATCTGTAATTAAATGTACGTGTTTATTTTTTATTTGCTAATAATCTGTATCTGAGTCTGTAAAACGCTGTTAGAAAAATTGAGTGGTGTAAAAAGCGCAATACTCCTTAAATATGGTGGAGAATAAGCATAAAGTAGAATAACACTAGATGTACTTACTTTCAATCTCTGTAGGGACATTTGCAGATGAACCAAAGTGTCCTGCATGTTAGAGCCCCCCCCTCCAGTCTGTGCAGCATTACATTTGGGCTCTCAGAGAGGTGTAATGCAATAAATATGGAAACGTTCAAATCAATGAGGGGTTTTTCTCACCCATTATAAAAACAATAACAGATCTGATATCCAAAAACAAAGACCATTGTTTTCCAGCGAAAGTATTTACTCTGTGCTTATTAACTATTTGACGTACTTGTATTGACTTTATGATTTCCATGTATGCTTCTTGTCTATAGCTAACTAAAAACAACAATTACATGTCATATCATTTGTATGTTTGTTAAAGAGATAATTTAACGTTACAGATATTGAGTATATTATGCAGTTCATATCATGTCAGTATATCATCAAGTAACTAAGTAAATTAATGGTGTTAAAAGTACAATACTAACAAATGAAGTGGAGGAGACTGCAGCAAATAGTGTCTTTTGGATGTTTTCCTATTTTTATAAACCACATCAGAATTTATAAAACTTATGAGAAAGGTTATTGCATTTTGAAAAATATGAAGATTTTTTTTTTATGTATGGTATTAAATATTCAAAAAAAGTAATATTATAATATGTCAAAATATATTTTTTTAATGAATCGCATAGTATTTTTTTAAAACAATCCTAAACATTAGTGTAGTGTGTCCAAAAATATTGAAAAAGTAGTCGTACAGTATGTCGAAGATTTAATGAAAAAAATCCCAATACAATTATGTCAAAAATATTTAAGAAGTCAAGGTGTTGTATGTGGACAAATATTTAAGAAGTCAAGGTATAGTATAACAAAAATAAATTAAAAAGTCTGTAGTGTAAAGCAACAATGTAAAAAGTCGAGGTACATTTTGATATTTGAACAATAACAGATCTGATACCCAAAAACAGAGACCATTGTGTATGTTTTGTACCGCAGATTACTATAGGCGAGTAGTAACAGGAAATAACCAGTCCTTCTTTCTGCAGGTCTCTAACCTTCAGACTCCTTCAGTCGAGATGTTCCCTGAGAGAAACTCCTCCTGATCCAGAGACCAACGAGACGCAGTGTGTTTCTAATGAAGAGCCCCCCTCCATCTGTATACACACACACACACACACACACACACACACACACACACACACACACACACACACACACACACACACACACACACACACACACACACACACACACACACACACACACACACACACACACACACACACACACACACACACACACACACACACACACACACACACACACATCTTTATTCACTTACAGAGCTGGCAGAACAGGGGATAATATCACGAGTAATCTTAGGTATCAGGAATTATAACACACAAACACACTCACACGCCAATTGACACACACACACACACACACACACACACACACACACACACACAGATACACGTACACACTAACTTACAAACATGGAAGCACTCAAACACACCATGAGAATCAGATGGATACATTCACACACACACACAAATGGAAAAACACACACACACACACACACACACACACACACACACACACACACACACACACACACACACACACACACACACACACACACACACACACACACACACACACACACACACACACACACACACACACACACACACACACACACACACAGCTGAGCTTTGATTGGCAGATCAACGGCTCCACAACAGAGGAAGTGACACAGGCTGTGTTTGTGTGTGTGCGTGTGCGTGTGGAAGCTTTCATGAGGACTGAGTCACACATCTGTATCTGAGTCCTCATCATCACTGTGACAGTGTGTGTGGCGCCACCTAGTGTTAGAAACGCCTCAGATATATCGTGTAAGTAAAAGTTATTGTACTGTGAAAAAATATCGTATGTTGAAAATATAGAAAATAAATAAATTATAAGTAAACTATGAGGTAATAAATGATGACGTAAACAAGTAATAATATAGCATGTTGTATATGGATCATCAGCCACTGGAAGATGTTGGTTTAAGAGACTTAGAACAAGTTCCCTGATGTTTCCAGCAGAGGGAGCTCTTTCCCCAACAATAAGTACCTTCGGGCCGCTTCACCGGGTTCACGAGGGTCCAAATCACGGTGGATTATTGCATATAAGTCTAAAGTACTGACATACATCCTGACCTTTGGTCTGCTGACCTCAGTGAGAAAACTATTACACTACACAATACTAGAATGGCTGCAGGACCTATGGTAGAAATGTTATTACACTTATCTGACGCTTTTATTCAAAGCATCTCACAACAGGTGCAATCAAGCATGAGGACGTACTTTCAAAATAGCAAGAACACCGCAGATTCATTAGTAGGCCTACATGTACTTAGTTACAATCCACCATGCACCCCTTGCAGTTTTATTCTGAGACAGGAATGATTTAATGTACGTCAGCTCATATTTTTTAAATGCTCGTTTTAATTTTATGTGTGTTTGCTCTGGACGGTCTTTTTCACAAATTACTGCAATATGTTCATCATCCAGTGACTGTTAGCTTGTAATGTATTGACTGTTGTGCCTTTATTTATTCCTGTGTGCTAATGTATACATGTGTCTATGTTGATTATGTGTTTAAATATATATACTATAAGTGGTTGTACATCTTTTTGTATATAATAATAAATAATAATAATACATTTAATTTATATAGCGCTTCTCATCTGCCAAGACAAATCTCGAAGCGCTTCACAACAAAGGACACTGATACAATTTGAAAGATTAATTAAAAAAATAAAAATAAAATAAAAGTCGGAGATAGCGATAAAAAAATGGCAATACTCCAGGTGTACCATGCTCAACGTTTATTGGAAGGCCTGCCGAAACAAGAGGGTCTTAAGGCCGGTTTTGAAGACCTCGGTGGGAGGGGCAGATCTCAGCTGATCTGGGAGGGAGTTCCAGAGGCGTATTTTTAATCCTCAGGTTTGTGGGAAACAGTGTTTCGATCTCTCTGACTGTACACACAAAATGAAAGATTGACAATAGTTGACTTGTTTGTTTGTTTGTTTGTATAGTCTCTTAATGTTTAGGTGTGGAGAGCTGAGCGTAACATATTAATTGTACAACTGCCTGTTATCCTGTTCATGTGACAATAAAATATCTTGAATCTTGACCCCTGGAGGTCTGTCTGCAGGGTGTTCCTCCCGAGCTGCTGTCAGAGGTCTGAGGGTGGAGGAGGAGGTGTTCAGTTTAAGCTCATGTTGAGTGACAGTCTGTGGTTAGAAGCTGGGTGGAGGTCTGTGGGACCCGCAGAGAGTGAGTCATGATGCAGGGAGATAACACTCAATGACTGCTGCGGAATTTATGCATGACACGTTCATATTTAATTAGTTTATACTTTGATTTCTCTTTTTCTATTAAGTTTGAGTTAGTTAGTTAGTTAGTTAGTTAGTTAGTTAGAGTTGGGAGGGTTACTATACAAATGTGTTTCGTTACAATTACTAGTTACATGTAAAATAAATGTAATCAGTAACGTAATCTAAGTAATGCAATCTGATTACTTTCCATTACTTTTCAAATTACCTGAATATTTAACGCAAAGCAGATCAATCCAAGAGAAAATAAATAACATGTATTTTACTTACTTACTTTTACTCCACTACATTTATTTAATAGAGAACACTTTAATGCATAAATACTTATAAAACATATCATATATATTATTCTGAAATGGACCAATCTGCACAATGACTACTTTTACTGTCGCTACTTTAACTATATTTTGATGATAATACTTTTCTACTTTTACTTGAGGAACATTTTGAATGCAGGACTTTTACTGAAACAGAGTATTCCTACACTCTGGTACTTCTACTTTTACTCAAGTACAAGATCTGAGTACTTCTACTTTTACTCAAGGACAAGATCTGAGTACTTCTACTTTTACTCAAGTACAAGATCTGAGTACTTCTACTTTTACTCAAGTACAAGATCTGAGTACTTCTACTTTTACT
Source organism: Notothenia rossii (assembly GCF_949606895.1). Lineage (NCBI taxonomy): Eukaryota > Metazoa > Chordata > Actinopteri > Perciformes > Nototheniidae > Notothenia > Notothenia rossii. The sequence goes on from NC_136906.1 coordinate 4,273,838, forward strand.
CGAGTACAAAATCTGAGTACTTCTACTTTTACTCAAGAACAAGATCTGAGTACTTCTACTTTTACTCGAGTACAAAATCTGAGTACTTCTACTTTTACTCAAGAACAAAATCTGAGTACTTCTACTTTTACTCAAGAACAAGATCTGAGTACTTCTACTTTTACTCAAGAACAAGATCTGATTACTTCTACTTTTACTCAAGAACAAGATCTGAGTACTTCTACTTTTACTCAAGAACAAGATCTGAGTACTTCTACTTTTACTCAAGAACAAGATCTGAGTACTTCTACTTTTACTCAAGAACAAGATCTGAGTACTTCTACTTTTACTCAAGAACAAGATCTGAGTACTTTTACTTTTACTCAAGAACAAGATCTTAGTACTTCTACTTTTACTCGAGTACAAAATCTGAGTACTTCTACTTTTACTCAAGAACAAGATCTGAGTACTTCTACTTTTACTCAAGAACAAGATCTGAGTACTTCTACTTTTACTCAAGAACAAGATCTGAGTACTTCTACTTTTACTCAAGTACAAGATCTGAGTACTTCTACTTTTACTCGAGTACAAAATCTGAGTACTTCTACTTTTACTCAAGTACAAGATCTGAGTACTTCTACTTTTACTCAAGAACAAAATCTCCCACCTCTGATTATTTTCCATGTAGTTCACAATAATAACCCAGTTTCAAACAGTTCTTACTTCCTGTTGCCTGCCTCCTGCAGCCTCAGAGTGATGCTAATCTTTCACTGTCATCTCTTCACTGGCATCTCTCTGGCAGCGTGTTACAGCGTGTCTAAAAAGGGACACAAAGGACTTTCAGTGGAAAATGCCTCTGGTGAGACGAGTCTGTTAAACTTTACACGATCCTCCTCTTTTCCTGAGAAATTAGGGAAAAGAGACGTGTGAGAGTCAGGACTCGTTGGCGTCAGAGTGCAGAAGTTGGGGAATCAGGGCAACGGGTTTCCTCTGTGCCAGCGAACAGAGTTTCTGCCAGAAGGGAGTGGGATCTTGGTTTCTATAATCCTTAAAAAATCTACAGTAAAATGGTTTTCTGAGAATGAATCTTTTGTCAGTGAAGAAGGGAAAGCACTATGATGACATAATGAGGACATATCCTAGCCCCCTTTGTCCATCACCGTCTCGCAATTATCTTTAATGCAACTCTAAATTCAATGCAATTACAAATCAGGCCTTAGGGGCTGGGGATCAGACAACTGACTCTCCTGGAGCGACACATTTAATCCATCATAATATCCTTAATATTGGGTTCAAATCTCTGTGTTTCCTCAATTGGACTCCTTTGTTTACTTCCAAAATATAATGACATCAATATGTAACACTCGTGCTCCTATCGGCTTGCACTCCAACACATTGCACGTGATAGGCTAAGGGGCGGGACATCTCTAAGCAGGTTGACCAATCACAACAGGGCCGGCCAGCTAACCAATCATTCAGCGGCCCATTTACTGTTATTGTGTTTGATTATTTTTTCATATATGTTTTTTATGATATCCCCCTTAATATAATTATTATTTATACAATTTTTTTAATATTTTCAAAATATGACTTTAATAATTGTTTGAGGGTTTCTTTTTGCTTTTTTTTCCTAATATAATAATTACATTTTTTGTCATGTAAAAAACTATTATAGGTACATGTCATGTTTTGTTCATACTACATGTAAGTAAATGTGTGGACAGAATAAGTAAATAAAAAATAAATATAAAAAATGGTATAATAAAACTTACGACCGGCAAATTTCTCCCCAATTTTTGGTTTCCACATTGAGGAAGGTATTCATAAACCCCCCCCCCCCCCCCCCCTCCCCCCTGATCCGGAGGTGTAGCATGTGTCGGACCTGTTGCTGTGACTTTAAAGCCGAGCAGTAAATTATTCCCTGCCGTCTGAAGCAAGTGCTCCGCTCCCTGCTGTGCCTCCCCCCCGATCTCTGGGGAACATGGAGGGTCTTCAGCAGCTGGTGGTCCTGAGGTCACGACCCCCCGCGGCTCTGATGTGTGTTCAGAGGTCAGACTGCTACATTGAGAGCCTGTTCGTACAACACGGGCCTCTTTATAATCCATCAGCACCTCGCTGACAGAGCGACACACATGGGCACGTAAACATCTCACCAGCAGGGTGAGAAGATCGTATCGTTCTCCCCTTTGAGTCTGTGTACGTGATCCTGGAGACATCAGTGGCACTCAGACCCATTACTGAGGTAAAAGTACAAATTCTAAAGTTTAAAAATCCATTCCTCTATAAGTAGGCATCCTGAATTCAAAATATTACGGTCAGGGTGAGTGAAGCAGGCAGGACCCAAATGCAGATTTAACCGAAAATACCTTTATTTCAAGGTTTTAAAAAGGAACAAACCGAACACTACCCCGTGAACACAGTCATAGACAAACAAGGAACTAACAAAGACAGACAGAAAAACCACAACTTAAATACACACAAGACTAATCAAAGAAACAAGAGACAGGTGAGGAGGGAGGAGAAAACAGAGGGGCACCAGGTGAACACAATCGGGTAATCAGACAGGAGGGAACGCAGACAGAAAGCAACAGGCAAGACAGGAGGTGAACACTTTTCAAAATAAAACAGGAAACCAAACGCAGAAAAAGACAAGACAAAACAAAACACAGACAGATCGTGACAATTACTTAAGTAAAAGTGCAAAGGTGTTATCAGGAACATGTTCTTAAAGTATCAAAAGTAATGGTACTTGTGATGCAGAATATTCAAATTCATTTTCAAATTAGATCATAAAGTGACCCTATTATGCTTTTTAATGTTTTCCCTTCCTGTAGTGTGTTTTTAATCCGGAACAAAGTGACATCACTATGTAACATGCGCGCTTCTATTGGCTAGCGCTCCAACACATTGTACGTGATTGGCGGGACATCTCTAAGCGGTTGACCAATCACATCAGAGTCGGCCCACTAACCAATCAGAGTAGACTGGGCTCTGGTTTCAGACAGAGGGTGAAAAGAGGTGCTGCAGCACACAGAAAAATAAAGAGCTTTTTGAACATTAAAGCATGGAGACATTTCCCAGTAGAGACACTACATACTGATATACACCTGAACATCAGCAGGAGAGGACTCTTTAAAGTAGATACACTACATACTGATATACACCTGAACATCAGCAGGAGAGGACTCTTTAAAGTAGAGACACTACATAATGATATACACCTGAACATCAGCAGGAGAGGACTCTTTAAAGTAGAGACACTACATACTGATATACACCTGAACATCAGCAGGAGAGGACTCTTTAAAGTAGAGACACTACATACTGATATACACCTGAACATCAGCAGGAGAGGACTCTTTAAAGTAGAGACACTACATACTGATATACACCTGAACATCAGCAGGAGAGGACTCTTTAAAGTAGAGACACTACATACTGATATACACCTGAACATCAGCAGGAGAGGACTCTTTAAAGTAGAGACACTACATACTGATATACACCTGAACATCAGCAGGAGAGGACTCTTTAAAGTAGAGACACTACACACTGATATACACCTGAACATCAGCAGGAGAGGACTCTTTAAAGTAGAAACACTACATACTGATATACACCTGAACATCAGCAGGAGAGGACTCTTTAAAGTAGAGACACTACATACTGATATACACCTGAACATCAGCAGGAGAGGACTCTTTAAAGTAGAGACACTACACACTGATATACACCTGAACATCAGCAGGAGAGGACTCTTTAAAGTAGAGACACTACATACTGATATACACCTGGACATCAGCAGGAGAGGACTCTTTAAAGTAGAGACACTACATAATAATAATAATAATAATAATGCATTTATTTTATAAGGCGCCTTTCAAGGCACTCAAGGTCGCCGTACAACAAGGTTAAAAACAATTTTTACAAACATAGTTAAAAGCAAAACACAGTTTAAAAACATAACTACTAAAAACATACAGCTTGCAGCACAGGTCAGCCATACGCTTGCCTGAACAGGTGGGTTTTGAGGTGAGTTTGGAAAGTGGTGATAGTGTCCATGTTTCTAATATCAGGGGGGAGGGAGTTCCAGAGGTGAGGGGCAGAGCGGCTGAAGGCTCTTGACCCCATGGTGGAGAGACGGGCTGGGAAAACTTTGAGAGTGATGGAGGAGGCAGACCTAAGAGACCGGGTGGGAATGTTGACATGGACAAGGTCAGACAGGTATGGGGGGGCGAGGTTATGAATGGCTTTGAAAGTATGAAAGAGGATCTTGTAGTCAATGCGGTGTTTAATGGGAAGCCAGTGGAGTTGGTGTAGTACAGGGGTGATGTGACTGATGACAGGGGTTCTGGTGATGATACGGGCAGCAGCGTTTTGGACCAGTTGGAGTTTGTGTAGGTGTTTGTGGGGGAGACCATAGAGAAGGGAATTGCAATAGTCCAAGCGGGAGGTGACGAGAGAGTGGACCAGGATAGCGGTCCACTCTCGGCACTGTGGGGAGTGAGTGAGGGGCGGAGGCGGTTGATGTTTCTGAGATGAAAATAGGCAGACCGGATGGTGTTGTTGATATGGGTGTGGAAGGAGAGGGTGCTGTCGAGGACGACACCCAGACTCTTGACCTGAGGGGAGGGGGAAACCGGGGAGTTGTCGATGGTGAGAGTAAAACTGGGTTGCTTGGTGAGTGTGAGTTTTGAACCAATGAGGACTACCTCAGTTTTATCACTGTTGAGTTTTAGGAAATTTGAGGTGAACCAGGATTTGATTTCCTGTAAACAGGTACAGAGGGAGGGGGGTGGGAAGGTGGAAGAGGGTTTGGAGGAGACGTATAGCTGGGTGTCGTCCGCATAGCAGTGGAAATTGATGTTATGTTTACGGAAAATCTGTCCAAGGGGGAGGAGGTAGATGATGAAGAGGATGGGGCCAAGGACATACTGATATACACCTGAACATCAGCAGGAGAGGACTCTTTAAAGTAGAGACACTACATACTGATATACACCTGAACATCAGCAGGAGAGGACTCTTTAAAGTAGAGACACTACATACTGATATACACCTGAACATCAGCAGGAGAGGACTCTTTAAAGTAGAGACACTACATACTGATATACACCTGAACATCAGCAGGAGAGGACTCTTTAAAGTAGAGACACTACATACTGATATACACCTGAACATCAGCAGGAGAGGACTCTTTAAAGTAGAGACACTACATACTGATATACACCTGAACATCAGCAGGAGAGGGCCCCTTAGACCATCAGCACCATATAGCCACCGAGCAAATCATACATTTTAACTATCTAAAATAAACTTAAGTAAAGGATCTGAGTAAAAACAAGTGTTATAGCACTCTAAATCTCATCTTGTGTCATAATAAAAACAACAATGGAGCCTTCATGCTCAGTTCGTATCAAAACTCGACCTCACTCCTTAATACTCACGTTGGTATTAACCCCCAAAGTGTTTCACACACACAAACACACACACACACACACACACACACACACACACACACACACACACACACACACAGATCCCGACACCGTCAGCTGTGGTCTTAACACATTCCAGGGGTGATTCCCCCCGGACAAGTTCAACGCTGACGGATACATTCCTCCATCGGCATGCCGTCAGGAAACCCACCTGGCCTCTTTTTCTTTGGGTTTCCACATGTCCTGGAGACCAAAACATGGCCGTCGTCCCATGACCTTTCTGACCCCTCGAACAGCAGCCTGTAAACACCACAGAGGAATGTGGACGGATGTCAGGGAGAATTCTTTGCCGGTGCATGTCCTTCAAGAAAATACGAAATATTAGTTCATACTTCTATTAAAACGACATCTACATTACAGAAATGATAAATTAACTGTGTCAAAAGCAAAACAACTAAACAAGGGTGAAGTAGAAATCCCCTTTGGCACAGACTTCAAGTACATTTCATATTCTATTTTCTTTGTTATTGAACATGTCTGTAAGTGGAGGATAGATAAATATACAATTTAAGGTCATTCAGACGAGAACTTTTGCTTTTATTAACTTATTTGTATGTTCTTAATTATTAGGGAATTGTTCAATGGAGAATTTCATGTTTGGTTTCATGATGGTTGACTTTTTGTTTCACTTCCATCTTTGAGTGGTAATTACATGAGAGGCTTTAGTTTGTACATGTGTACTGTCTGACCCCATACGATAATAGCCAATGCTAATGCTGGCGCTAATGGGGATACTAATAAAAAGTGATACAGAAAACATACTTGGCTGAAATAGTGTCTACTCTCCAGGTTTCTTTCACCACTAATGTCTTTACCATGTATTGTTGTTGGACTGAGACGGTTTGCTTTGGAAATGCATGTGCAGGATAACAGTTGACAGTTTGTCTTTGTTTTTTAAGCTTCTCTCCGTTTGCAAACCCATGGCAGCAGGAGGGGCACGTTTCACGGTCCATGTCAGATTTAACTCATGCAAACTGCTGCAGAGCTGTTGTCGAGCTGTCTTGTTGAAAGACTGATGTCAGTAAGTGTGCAGCTTTCTGTCCCCAGAGTCAGAACTAAACATGGAGAAGTTCAGTTAGTATGCTCCAAATATCTGGAACAAACTCCCAGAAACCTGCAGGTCCGCTGAAACTCGTACTACTTTTAAATTCAGGCTGAAGACTTTTATTTTTGCCGCTGCTTTTAATTGAACTATTCATATCTCACATATTTTCAAGTCTCATTGTCTTAAACATCGAACATGTGAGATCAGTTTAACTGTACCGATTTCAACATGAGAGGGAAGCCAGCAGTAATTCATTACCACCCACATTGCAACCACTTTGACCCTGTGGTTAAGCCGTTGCTTAAAGGTCTTGGTAATTGTTCAAACAATGGATTCTGATTTCACAGAGAAGGTAACAAAAGAAGCTTCTCCTAGCTGGTTATATTGGTTTGAAATCCAACCCAGTCTCACAGCATTTCGTGTTATAGGTTACTGGTAGTATGTCTCGTGCCTGCACCACGTCTTTTTGTCCGATCGGGTGTTGGAAGACCAGAAGCTGTGTTGTTCATAAAAACATTTTGTTACTCAATATCTTACCCTAAGCCTAACCCTAAACCTTTTATTTTGCCGTCCGCGAGGAAAATAAATGTGGCTCAGAGCCTCAGAATACTGAAATCTGTATATATATATATATATATATAAAAAAAAAAAAAAATTCCTTCTAATTTCTTATTATTTGGTGCAGGCACGAAACATACTACCAATAGAAATACATTGCTTTTAAAATCGTTCTGTGTGACACGAAAAAAATGCGAAAATCATGTTGGTGAACACGAATCAATAGATTCATTTTGTGACTATAACACGAAATGTCGTGAGACTGTTAAATATCATAAAGCTGAAATAACAACTATCAGATCTGAGCACCCCCCCTGAAGTTAGCTAGTGTTAGCAGCTAGTCAAGATAACTAAGTTTAACTTTATTGTTTCCTAATTTTTTTGAAAAACAACATCATTTAAAATGCGTTGAATGTGTAGCCTACTTGATGGCTATATAAATGATAACTTAATTTTAAAAAGCCTCTTATTGCTAGCTTAACACCTGCTGCTAGCCATTAGCTGATCAAGTCAATTTATTCTGACTCTTTAAGGTTTCCAGCTGACTTGCTTGATATTTAACAACCCTTAAAATGTGTCAGACATTTACATTTGATGGCTACATACATGAGAAAGGTTATAAAAAGGGTTCTTATTGCTAGCTTGTCCCATTGGTTTGTGCAGCTTTAATAACAACTGCTGCTTCCATATTTAAGCTACTGCAGCTAGCTAACGTTAGCTGATCAAGTCAACCTATTTTTCCTTTTGAGTGTTTCTGACTTGCTTAAGAACGAAAACCCTTTAAAAAGTGTCCTTAATATACAATTGATGGCTAAATGCACGCTAAAAGACTGGGTTTGCTGGAGTTTAAACTTCCCTGAATCCAACTGTACAGGACGCAGAGCTAATTAAGCTAGATAGCCGGACATGCTAACTTTTACTTTAGAGCAGGGGTTTTCAAAGTGTGGGTAGGTGAGCCTCCCCTCAGAGAACATAAGAACAGCCGCGCCCCCCCTCCCAATTATTATTGCTGTTATTATTATTATTATTATTATTATTATTGTTGTTGTTGTTGCTATAATGCAGGGGTATTCAATTGCATTTCAAAGAGGTCCAGTAAGAGAAGATGTAATTAAATGCTCTGTTTTCGCTGTCTACCTTCCGCCATTTGAAATTACTCCGACTGTTTCTCTCCTCTTGTCTCGTCTCTGTGTGTGTGTGTGTGTGTGTGTGTGTGTGTGTGTGTGTGTGTGTTTGAATCTATCGTGCTGACTGCACCGATTTGATTGGCTGAGTAGCGTCACCTCCTTAAAACATTAAACAATAACTTTTTTAAACCTTTTTATTTTTATGTTTTAAACATATAAAACTCCCCCACTACTTGGACTATTCCTTGCACCCCTCTAGAATAAGCCTGAATGGTCTCAACCATATTGCATCAGTAACGTGCACTTGTTATTATAACAAGATCGCAAGGACGCTGGTAGCGATCGGAAAATTGAGTGTTGTTCAGTTTGTGTTGTGGAACATGCGTGTCCGTGCATGAAAATATACCACACACCCAATTACAATTGCATGTTCAATTCACTACCCTGGAAGTTAATACAGTTGTTAAAGTTGGAACAGCCTGGGGACAGCCGTTCTTCCTTGCATGTCAGTCGCCGACACCTTCTTACAGAGGACAGGTAGATCTAGCTGCAGCACGAACCGTATATTTCCGCACGCCGTGTTCTCAAGACATATTTTTTTTAACATTTTCAACATGGTGGATAAATCCTTATATGCTCCCGGCAACACACTGAACGTCAACTTTGCCTCCTCATTACACTCACCCCTACTTTAGTGGGAACAATGAGTCTGCGTGTTTGATGCACAGAGGAATAAACTCAGATCATCCTCTGGCTGCAGCCTTTACCGGTACTTGCTTTTGATCAAAGTCAATGCGGGAAACCTGCACTCACACAGGTAGGTGGAGGTGAAGGGAATGAGCACTTTTACAGCCTTTTTGGCGAGGTGGGGGAACTCGGTCTCCACAGACAGCCACAAGTGGGCAAGTGTCACTTTACTCGTCTTTTTCTCGTTCTTTTGTGTCTCACGCTGCGCATCCCCTGAAGCTCTCTGGCGCCCCCCAGGGGAGACGCGCCTCACACTTTGAAAACCGCTGCTTTAGAGCACATACATAATAATAATAATAATAATTCCTTACATTTATTATAGCGCTTTCCAGATGCTTAAAGCGCTTTACAAATACACATTACACACATATCATGTAATGGTCATTACTGTGGACAATACCCACAGGAGCAAGTTCAGGTGAAGTGTCTTGTCCAAGGACAAAGGGAATCCACTTCTTTTACACTTATGTTCATGTATCATCTTGTTTAGTTATGATTACTCAGCTACCCTACAGTTGATTTTGCTGACACGACACTGTGATTGTTTTTATTCTCTTCCAGCAGTTCAAATCGGGGACATAATTTCTGACAGAGGAAAATTACTCTGCAAATAGCTTGTGAACTTTCACCACAGGTGGCCTGAGCTGTGTGTTTGCCAACAAATCACTCCATGTGTGTCTTGGGGTCATTACAGTTAGTCACAGTTCAGTAATGGGAATATGCTGACGGATCCACAGCAGCTTCCCTTTCTCCTTCCTGGAGAGGATTTTCCTACGATGGGAAATCCAGGTCGCCTGCCCACTTAGCCCCATACGCAAACATACAGATATGGGAAGTTGTGGAGTACAAATACTTTGTTACTTTACTTAAGTACATTTTTCTGGTATCAGTACTTTACTCACTACTTATTTTTCTGATGACTTTTTCATTTTACTTCTTACATTTTCCAAACGGGCTCATTACTTTAGTTTTAATCTGCGTTTGGTGGCGTGATCATTATTATTTAGAGTCATTGCGTGCCTATTGATTTGAACACGATCCGTGTATCCATCATTTCCTGGTCTTCTCTAAAAAAAGAGGGAACAATGAAAACGTTGTCATGTTGCCGTTGGTCACCATGGAAACATTCATTAGCTAACAATGACATTATTGTTCTATTAATATAAAGGGAGGTCAGGTACTCTTTAAAACAGCTGCTAGTTATGGGTACTTTTTACTGAAGTACATTTCAAAGGCCATTATTCTGTACTTTTACCTGAGTAAAGAAGTTTAGTCAGTACTTCTACTTTTACCAGAGTATTTTTAAACACGAGTATCTGTACTTCTACTTGAGTAAAGGATGTGTGTACTTTTGCCATCTCTGCAAACCGGCATACAGTATATATATGTTCTCACGTAGCCACACTTAAACACACATGCATTTGTACGCACAGTCATTGTGTGTACAATGACTGTGACACCCATCATTCTGGCACAGATCTCAATTAGTTGCTGTCACTGAAGGGCCAGCAGGTTCTGACAAGCCCTGCATGTTGGCAAAATGCCTGTCTTCAGCTGGAGACAACAATGTATGACCGGCTCTGGCAGCTTATTGACTTTTGGCTTTAGAGATGGAATCAGTCTTACTTTTGTGTGGGAAAAATAGTGAACTTGGCTATGAAAGTGACCCGAGATATGCCAATTATGACGAGTGCATTTCCTTGAGGCTCCAGTGTCTAAACTCATTGTGAACCGACTGACGAGCCAACAACAACAGGAATGAAAGGGAAGGACGCTTATCTTTTTTGTCTTTGCTTTCCTGTGAAACCTTTGGGCGGTTAAACAGATTTCAAATGTATATTCAGGGTACATTACTTATTGCTTTTTGATTATTTTGACACTGGAGAATTAGTAAGAATTTGGGAGACAGCTGGTAACATGTACAGGGACAAGTCAAATCTAGAGAAGAAATGAGATGTGGCATCAAACCAATAGATTTTTTTTTTTGTAATGTGATTTAAACTTAAAAAGCACAGAATATAACAAATTCATATAACAGGTGACTACAGCTACATACTTAGCATGGTGACTATTTTTAGCATGTTAGTTTGGTATTTGGCGCCATTTTCTGATCTGACATGTTCATGAATACTTTGAGGCCAAAAACTACCTTGAAAAATGTGAGAAGTAGGGTATTTTTTTCATAGACTTCTATTCAATCTAACTTATTTTGAAACCAGCGATTGGTAACAACCTGCTGGCCATTAGAGAGGTTGGAGGTTTAAAGCACTTCAGTACCACGTGTCTAAATATCATGGATGCTGGAGTCTTTGAAGCTTAGGCGCGTTCACACTTACGGAGTACTTTTCCCACTTTAGTTCCGATATGGTTCCGAAATGTCGCGTTCACACCAAAAAGAGCCGGAACTCAAATTAGTTCATGAGAACCTTTTTACCCCCTTTTCCGTCGCTGCTAGAGAGCAGGGACTTTCATGCGGCTCTCTTGTGAGAAAAGAGCTATATTTCTGATTGGCTGGGTGGATTGCAAACCACGCCCCGTAAAACTCAAAAAAAGTGTTGTGAAGCCACCATTTTATTAGCATTATTAGCATTAGCCCAGCGCAGAAACGCAGAGAGACTAACTTATGGCAACACAAAATAAAACATGGGAGCGGTGGAGATGAGGAGGTGTCGGCGTTCTGGCGATTTACTCGGAAGGCTTCAGTAGAAGCTGCTGGGAGTCCCAGCAGCTTCTACTGAAGCCAGTCCCCAACTCCAGGGACTTCCGGCCGGGGATTTTGGGCGGCAGTATACGCCGTGAAGTTGTTTGCGGCCTGCCAGTAAACCAAAAGCAGAAGAAGAAGAAGTGACATGAGCGGCTTCATTTGCCTAATCCACCCCCAGGGACTTATTCCGGTGTGAACGCGATCTGAACTTAGTTCATCAGAACTAAAGAGTTCCGATGAACTAAGTTCTCATGAACCTTTGTGGGAAAAGTACTGCGGTGTGAATGCGCCTCTTGATGTAGGGGCAAGGAATTCGTTTGGGATGTCATTAAGTCACTCTTGGTTATTGTTGGCGTGTGTGTGCTGTTGGAGGGGTGCAGTCACATCACGAGGTAATTCAAATCATCGGCTTACCTGTTAATCACTAGCTTTGTTTGTTACAAAGAAGAGATGAAGGCATTTCTGTTGGATGGAGAAACGCTTTCAATATTCCAATAAATGGAAAGGAACAAAGTGTTACTCTTTTGGTTTGGATGCAAAAACCCGGACAGACCTCCATACAGTAGCTCTCTTTTAGCTGCTATTTTTGTTTGTTTTGATAGTCTCTTAAACAACTTGTCTGAAAAAGTGACTTGGCATGTACCTGGTGTGCCATGTTGATCCAGTTTCAAAAGGGATCGCCCCATATACGTCCTTAGCCCACTGCACACATGTTCACAGCACAATGAAGACATTGAGAAGAGCACTCATGGTACCTATAAATCTTCCCTGTGGTTTAGAGAACTCCTGCAGACAGTCTGGACCTGCTCACATCTGATCGTGGTCTTCAACGCTGTGTCTCACACACACACACACACACACACACACACACACACACACACACACACACACACACACACACACACACACACACACACACACACACACACACACACACACACACACACACACACACACACACACACACACACACACACACACACACACACACACACACACACACACACACACACACACACACACACACACACACACACGATAATGTCTTTGACGCAGAAACCCAATGAAAACACAGAGAAAATGTTCGTGTTAACGGTCGGACCAAATGTTGACGATAAAGATGCCAAGGTGGAGTTTCGCTTACATGAATCATCTCAAAGGAGCTGATGATGCACGCAGTGTGAAGCTGTCCAGCGCGTTCGAGTGGTCACTGACTTTAATGGATTTGAACAAGCGGCCCTCAGCTGTGAGTGGGAGAAAGTCACAAGTCAACCCGAGCTCACACACAAAGCCCCACTCTACTTAACCTGTCTTCAACGTACACACTCCTTTAAACACTTGCAGCCACACACGCAACCAAAGGAAATGTGTGTTGTGTGCCTCCTGCCCTCTTGGTGCTTGGCGAGCAAAGCCTCAATCACACGATGCCCAAATCCCTCACACACTGCACCAGATATATCGGATTGACGTCTTTTTCTGAATTCTTTCTTTTGTGCAACTCGAGCTTTGTGAAATGTCGTATTTTCCTACTCTTTTTAAGCCCCTGACTTTATGAGAGGAGTCATGTGAGAGGGAAGTTAAACAGACCTAAAGTTCAAATAAACCAAAATGTGTTTGAAGTCTGAGAGGCTGTATATCAGCTCTGTCAATGCAGAATATTTCCTCCGACCGCAACTCAGTGAGTGATGTCTCAATCCCAGTTTCCTATTTAAAGATCCACGCTCTGTTTCTGAAGGACGTGCCGTTAATGTGGCAAAAAGTCAAGCAGTGAGGTCTGCAGGAATGTGTGTGTGTGTGTGTGTGTGTGTGTGTGTGTGTGTGTGTGTGTGTGTGTGTGTGTGTGTGTGTGTGTGTGTGTGTGATGTCTGATTGTGTGTGTGTGTGTGTGTGTGTGTGTGTGTGTGTGTGTGTGTGTGAGTGATGTCTGATTGTGTGTGTGTGTGTGTGTGTGTGTGTGTGTGATGTCTGATTTTGTGTGTGTGTGATGTCTGATTGTGTGTGTGTGTGTGTGTGTGTGTGTGTGTGTGTGTGTGTGTGTGTGTGTGTGTGTGTGATGTCTGATTGTGTGTGTGTGTGTGTGTGTGTGTGTGTGTGTGTGATGTCTGATTGTGTGTGTGTGAGATGTCTGAGTGTGTGTGTGTGTGTGTGTGTGTGTGTGTGTGTGTGTGTGTGTGTGTGTGTGTGTGTGTGATGTCTGATTGTGTGTGTGTGTGTGTGTGTGATGTCTGAGTGTGTGTGTGTGTGTGTGTGTGTGTGTGTGTGTGTGTGTGATGTCTGATTGTGTGTGTGTGTGTGTGTGTGTGTGTGTGTGTGTGTGTGTGTGTGTGTGTGTGTGATGTCTGATTGTGTGTGTGTGTGTGTGTGTGTGATGTCTGATTGTGTGTGTGTGTGTGTGTGTGTGAGATGTCTGATTGTGTGTGTGTGTGTGTGTGTGTGTGTGTGTGTGTGTGTGATGTCTGATTGTGTGTGTGTGTGTGTGTGTGTGTGTGTGTGTGTGTGTGTGTGTGTGTGTGTGTGTGTGATGTCTGATTGTGTGTGTGTGTGTGTGTGTGTGATGTCTGATTGTGTGTGTGTGTGTGTGAGATGTCTGATTGTGTGTGTGTGTGTGTGTGTGTGTGTGTGTGTGTGTGTGTGTGTGCGTGTGTGTGTGTGATGTCTGATTGTGTGTGTGTGTGTGTGTGTGTGTGTGTGTGTGATGTCTGATTGTGTGTGTGTGTGTGTGTGTGTGTGTGTGTGTGTGTGTGTGTGATGTGTGTGTGTGTGTGTGTGTGTGTGTGTGTGTGTGTGTGTGTGTGATGTCTGATTGTGTGTGTGTGTGTGTGTGTGTGTGTGTGTGTGTGTGTGTGTGTGTGTGTGATGTCTGATTGTGTGTGTGTGTGTGTGAGATGTCTGATTGTGTGTGTGTGTGTGTGTGTGTGTGTGTGTGTGTGTGTGTGTGAGATGTCTGATTGTGTGTGTGTGTGTGTGTGTGTGTGTGTGTGTGTGTGTGTGTGTGTGTGTGTGTGTGTGTGTGTGTGTGTGTGTGTGTGTGTGTGTGTGTGTCTAAGTATTTGATTTTTTTACTGAAATGTACAGGAGTGTGTGAGTCATTTGGTCATCATCAACATAATATATTTAGTTTTTCTTTTACCATGTAAAAAGTGCTGTTTTATACATTTGATATTTGACCGTGCATACAGCATTTAGACTTCCACTGCTCTGTAGAAAAGTGATAGAAATCATGTTTAGGTTGAACCGGTGAGGAACTGTAAGGCATTTAACAAAATGGAAACAATAAAACTGTTCCTAAATTCAGCTTCTGCTTTGATTCTTTATTCGACATACCGGCGGTAACACAACTTTGTTTCAGGCTGAAATACTTCAACAAGTTTCTAAATGTGATGCCACCTAACTTTGTTAAGACATCCATGGTGGACATGGTGTGTGGGTTTTTTTGGCACTGTGTTTCGTAGCTTACTCTTGGATGCATTGTTACGATCTGGCACCTGGTGGCTGTGTTTTGAAAGAAGTTGACACCCTGAACGTAACCAAAGTGGTTGTTTATGAATGCACCAAGTTTCGGTCACTAAGTTTGCAAGACATCTTGGATATGACTCGTTTTTTTTCATTTTCAATATTTCTTTTCATATTTTTTTTACGAAATGAGAGGTTAAATAATGTGAATTCTGCCAAACAACTTATATATCGTCTTCCATGTTTGGACTAAGTTCCCTCAAAGCTGGCAACCTCTAGTTATTTAAAGTGAAGCCAATGCCAGGAACTCCACTGGTTGCAAAAAGACATCAGATTACAAAGAAGTCTATGAGAAAATGACCCTACTGCTCCTAATGCCATCATTTTACCAATGAGTTTTTCAACTAAATAGCTAGTTTGAAATCTTCTCCAACACATTATGATGTTCAAATGAAGAGTCAAAAAGGCAATAAAAGGTTAAAGATTATGCTTTAGGGTTCGGCTAACTTGTAATTGACAGGTTGCTACCACAGTTTTTGCCAGTTTGGGTGTTGTCTTAATTTTCGTTTTAAAACTTTAAACCCTTTCACAGTGTTTTCATTTCTTTCAGGTTAATTTAAACAAAAAGCATTTAAGCATTCGGTCGCATTAAGAACCAGTTCTGGTGCCAAAAACACAAGAAATCAAAACACAAATTGCTAAAAACACACCTTATAATTGGTCAGCGTTTTAAATTCCAAAGTTCAACCTGATGCAAAATATTTGAACATACCTACTAATCATACCAATTCCAGTGTTACTCATGGAATCTGGGGCTAAGTGAAGTGTTTTGACCACACTGTGTTTTAACTGCACATGTCTAGCCTATATATCGCACGTCATCTCAAATGCGTCTGTTCTATCCAACCATGTGTTTTCAGGGTGTGCTGTCCACGCGCCTGTGTTTCATTGTATGTTCACTATATACTTATTGAGTGAAGTGACTGTGATTAGAGGGTTGTGTTCACCCCCCTCTAAAGACCCTGTTATTTACCCCCCTGTTCTCTCAATAGGGAGGGTGGGTCCGTGACCTCCCTCCGGCACATCAACCACGAGAGAGGGAAGCACCCGCTTCACACAACCCTCTCAAAGTGTCCGCAGAGGAGTGGCTGATTTCACAAACCCCCCCATCAGGCCTCCGCAGCCCCCAACAGAAACCCACATTTTTGTACAAAGCAGAGGCCATCCTCCTCCTCTCTTTGACACAGACTGCTGACATGCTGTCGTCGTTCTCCACAATCTGGACTCATGGAAGTCATCAAAAGCAATTAATGATAGAGTGGTGCAGGAATGAGTCTTTAATTCATTAATTAATTAGTTAGCATTTTACCACTCCTGGGTTCTCTTGTTCCGAATTTGTTTTTGGTTGTTGTGTTTCTGTGGGTAACCGAAGCTGAAGAGATTTTAACATTATGTTCTAGGGCATAAAATCCGTCAGTTAATACTCACTGGTAAAGGAAAAAAACATGGTTGCTAACAAGTGTCTAAATGTCATCACGGCCAACATTAGCCGCCTTTAGCTTAGCGGTGGTGACGTGAAGTCATGTGACCGTGCTGTAGTTCCTTTATAGCACAACATTAGCCTCCTTTAGCTTAGCGGTGGTGACGTGAAGTCATGTGACCGTGCTGTAGTTCCTTTATAGCCCAACATTAGCCTCCTTTAGCTTAGCAGTGGTGACGTGAAGTCATGTGACCGTGCTGTAGTTCCTTTATAGCCCAACATTAGCCTCCTTTAGCTTAGCGGTGGTGACGTGAAGTCATGTGACCGTGCTGTAGTTCCTTTATAGCACAACATTAGCCTCCTTTAGCTTAGCGGTGGTGACGTGAAGTCATGTGACCGTGCTGTAGTTCCTTTATAGCCCAACATTAGCCTCCTTTAGCTTAGCGGTGGTGACCTGAAGTCATGTGACTGAGCTGTAGTTCCTTTATTAGCCGTCTTTAGCTTAGCGGTTGTGACGTGAAATCATGTGACCGTGCTGTAGTTCCTTTATAGCCCAACATTAGCCACCTTTAGATTAGCGGTGGTGACGTGAAGTCATGTGACCGTGCTGTAGTTCCTTTATAGCCCAACATTAGCCTCCTTTAGCTTAGCGGTGGTGACGTGAAGTCATGTGACCGTGCTGTAGTTCCCTTATAGCCCAACATTAGCCTCCTTTAGCTTAGCGGTGGTGACGTGAAGTCATGTGACCGTGCTGTAGTTCCTTTATAGCCCAACATTAGCCTCCTTTAGCTTAGTGGTGGTAACGTGAAGTCATGTGACCGTGCTGTAGTTCCTTTATAGCCCAACATTAGCCACCTTTAGCTTAGCGATGGTGACGTGAAGTCATGTGACCGTGCTGTAGTTCCTTTATAGCCCAACATTAGCCGCCTTTAGCTTAGCGGTGGTGACGTGAAGTCATGTGACCGTGCTGTAGTTCCTTTAGCTTATAACGTTAGCTTATTACTTCATAAATCATAAAGTGGTTTTAATATGTGGAGATTATCCTGTTGGAAGTATCAGAAACATTTGTTTGACACAGAGATTATTTTCTGCAATATGGAAAAATCCAATGGAAAAAATCCCATTTGCTTTTTTACGAGGGATCCCTTGCGATGCTCATTTCCAGATTCCAGAGTGAATGACTTTATTGAAACTCAAGCAGGGTCGAGGCAAACCTTTCAGGGATTTAATGTAACTTGAAAAACTATGGCAGATAAATCAGAAAAGTTAAAGAGAGGCCAAGTGGTGCGACAAGCTATAAGTCTTTTGGAGCTTTTTTTTTTCTCTTTTCTCCCACATTTTATACCCTCTTCTCTTCCTCTCGCTCTATTTCCCGCTGTCTCTCCCTCCCTGTTTCCCACCCACAGTATATAAAAAAGACCCTGAAAGGAAGGCACCAACGTAAAACAAACAGCTCAGGGCCTCGTTCAGAAAGGGTCGCCGTGTGAAGTCAGGGAACCGTCTGATGGGAGCAGAAGGAGGAGAAAAACAACAATGAAAGTGGCTGTTGGGATGCAAACAGTGGAATGTACTGAGAGTGTGAGGTTTGGGTTCATTAAGAGAGGTCACACAACACTGCACAGTACACAATGACTGGCAAACAACTCCCTGCTGTCTGCACTTGGCGGTATAATGCTCCCAGCAGAACAAACGGGTCAGAATACCAAAGTCCAACAAATGTTCAGAAAGCATTCAGGGTCTTTTTGGTAGAGGGTTGTTAGAAACCGTTAAATCAGGACAGGCAGCGTACCAGAAAGACTTTAGACAGAACTAAACAATGCTTTTGGCACAGTTATTAATACTGATTTGGACATTTCTGCCTTCAACATACTTTTACTTTAGTTGGGTATTTCCGTTCTTTGTTGCTTTATGCTTTCACTTAACCACATAGAAGAAGAAAAAATTATTCAAAGTGTATTTATATAGCCCAATACCACAACATGTGCATTTGTCTCAGGCTACTTTACAGTTTGTACAGAATATGAATATGACACCCTCTGTACGTCAAACTACCCAGGAGTAGATAAAGCACCAAAGATAAGCTAAAAAAACAAAACGTCATGACATTTAACAACATTAAAATACTCTGACGTGTAATTGTTGGTGAAAAAGGAAAGAGTAAATCTCTCTTGTATAACCATGTAAGGGGAGCCAGCCATATACTTACACACTATTTGGCTATTTAAAGACTATTAAAGATGTCAAATGTATTATAAATGTACTAATCTTATTTCCAGCCCCTAGGCAGCTGTTTATTGGTGGAAAAGCTCTGATAAATCGACTTTTTTTTATTATCTTTGCTTTTTAATGACTGTTTTTAAATGCCTTTTTCTGAATGTCTTTCATTTTTGTAAAGCACCTTTAATTGCCTTGTGTTGAAAGGTGCTATATAAATAAACTTGCCTTGCCTTGCCTTACACTACAAATACTTTTAGTTGTACTCATTTTTACTTTACAATACTTCAAATTGTTGTATTCACGTTACTTGGTATTATAAAACGGACAAGTCAAATCAAGCAATCTGATTGGTTCTTAGCCGGAACAAGTCAGTATCCCTCCGCGTCTGAGAAAAACAGTATACAGTTGGGCTTCGCTTCGGGCCGAACCACGCCCCTTAGCTGTGATATAATGAGCATACCGCGGCCTGTCGTGAGCTATTGCTTAATTGTACTTGTAAAGGAGTATTTTTAAACTTCTTCCACCACTTAAGGATAGAAATAAAGCCATTGTGATTTCCGTGTCTTTTCTATCCGATAGTTTTTATCACAAGTAAAGACACCTCTCTTTTAACTGGCATCATAACATGATAAATAATACATTACTCAGGAGTTAAAATGTGCCGAGTGAAGCAGTGTTTCTCTCTGTGGGAACCAACCTGACTTCAAACGTCAGACCACGCAGGTCTCAGGGTTTCAGTTTTACTCACAGCTTAACTGATCCACCCCCTGCAGTCTGAGAACATTAACATAGTAAATGTTGGGGGTTTTACCTTCAGGCATGGTAGCATCACCACAGGACTCTGAAGTCTGATCCTGACTGAGACTGGCTACTAACAGCCAGATGAATATCACAAGTAGAGAAGATCCTGGATGAAAAATAGATGTGTTTGGCATTTCAAAGATCATCAAAGCTGAAGTAAACATATTTTATTCTAATACCTGATTCACTGACAGAAAGGGAGGCGTGTGACGCAGTGGGTTGTGCGTAGGTGTGCGGATCAGGGGGTTCAGACCCCACCATACTTGTCAACCCTCCCGATTTTCGCGGGAGACTCCCGATTTCATTGTCCTCTCCCGGTTTCCTCCCGGGGTCATATTTCTCCCGCATTTCTCCCGATTTCTGACAAAATCAGATTTACACACGACTGTTTCCACTCGGACTTTAATACAGCTACACCATTGTTTGGTTTCCATGGTAACACGTCTCTTTAGTAGCGCGCGCAACTCAAAATCTGAGAAGGTGAGGCAGATATTCACAGAAAACAGAACAAGAATCGACAATTGCTCACTCCTTTCCTGTAAAATACAGGTCCAGCCCACACGCTCCATCAAGGACGGTGCTACAGGCCGCAAGTCAGTGCACTTACAACTACAATAAGCATGTTAATGTTAATCTAACAGCTCCGGTGATCCACTAGCACACTAGTCGCTTTGGATAAAAGCGTCTAACAAGTAACATGTAATGTAATAATAATGTCACTTTGTAGGAACCAACATTATTGTGTTTTAGGGTCTTTCAGCTAATTGTTTTGGTTTCCTCTACCATAGTTGTTTTGGTTTGCTCTTACCACTCATACTAATCTTATTTCCAGCCCCTAGGCAGCTGTTTATTGGTGAAAAAGCTCTGATAAACCCACTTTGCACTGCCTCTTTCAACACCAAATCTGACTGATGTACTAGTCGAGCATGTAACATCGGGTGGAGACCAAAACCCAGCGACAATAAGACTGAATATTGGACTTACAAAACATGACAACAAACGAATGCTAATGCTGCTTTCCCTGTCTACTGGACTAGGTTACTTTGTCCAGTTATAAATCAAGATCAAATTAGATGTTCTTTATTAATCCTAATTTGGGAGGAAAATACATTTTGGTTGCAGCAGCATAAAACAAAACAAGGCATTGCACCTAATAACAAATTAAAAGAGTAGAAATAAACAATTCTAAAATATAAAAATTGAAATAAACCAGCATTAGAGAGTAAGACAAATATACATATGGGTCAAAGCAAATGA
Source organism: Notothenia rossii (assembly GCF_949606895.1). NCBI lineage: Eukaryota > Metazoa > Chordata > Actinopteri > Perciformes > Nototheniidae > Notothenia > Notothenia rossii. The sequence continues at coordinate 4,294,704 of NC_136906.1, forward strand.
AGATAACAAATCTATAAACACACTGTATATCATGAATTGCATCCTGCTATATGTAAGGCTTCATTAAAAAAGATTGTTGAATTTTGAAAACTGATTGTTAGCATATAAAAAAACTTCGTTGTCATATTTACTTTGTCCATAAGGTTTGTTTAAAGATAACGATTGCATAGATTGGTAGAGATGTTTTTCCACTTAAAATCGTTGACAATAAAAACGGATTTATTGCCACTTTCCCCTCTGGAAAAGCAGCTCTGGTTACATCAAACATTTATCCAAACATAAAGCCGGTCAGTACAAACATTCCTGACGAAGCAGTTCCCAGCCTCCCACGGCTCAGCAGAACTGTAAAACATCCTATGAAACATTCAAATGCTCTCCAGAAACACAGGGGAAACACTCCTAAAAACATGCCTCCCACACGGCTGTCTGGGAAAGACACTAAAAACAATCTGACGGAAGAAATGAGGATGAGTTATGACAAAACTGTTATGTAAGAGATAGCCTAGAGCACATGTTTCAAACCCAAGGCCCGGGGGCCAAATCAGGCCCTTGGTGGATTTAATTTCGGCCCGCAGGATAATTTCTAATTACTATTAGATCTGGCCCTCCGGTATATTGCACGCACACCTTCACTCCATCCTGAGGGTCTCCTCAGCTCAGAGCCTGAGCCCAAACATTGATGACCTTGCACCCAAGATGAGATGCCAAGTATCTGAGCTAGCATCACAGAGCAGCACACTGAGTTTAATGGATGTTTCCTTCTGCACTTTCTCTCTCACGACAACAGGGCATGTTTGGTTTCTCTTTGAGGGAAATAGTTTTGTTGAAGCTGTTGTTGGCCTGTGGGAAAATGTAATCATAAGAAATGACTCTGGGGAAGCTGCAGATAGAGCCATAAGAAATGAATGAACTGATTATTTAATGTTTCATGTTGTTTTTATAGGCAATCATTGAAGCTTTGTTAGTTCCAGGTTTAATATGTGCAATAAGTTCATTTCAATAAGTTCTGCAATAAACATTGAACCAGTCCGGCCCTCCACTAGTACCCATTTTTTTATTTTGGCCCACTGTGTATTTGAGTTCCCCCCCCCCTGGATTAGATGAAGCCTGGGTTTCAGCTTTCTTTTGTAGCTCTCATGCAAACACACTTGGCCTTTAATGCACATCACTGCAAACAAAAGCAGGTGCCCATGCACACGAGGCGTAAGAAACTAAACAAATGTGGTTTAAAATTTAAAAGGAAAAAACAAGATTAAGCGTCTGCCTTGCCACCTCCAGACACAAACCGCACCGAAAGAGTAGCACACAGTCTTGAGAGCTGTGGCTGAAAGTCGATATATGACTGACGCTGAAAAAGCAATCTGGGTCAAACCTCACCTCGTGCTGCTCGTGCCACACTGTCTGCAAACCAGCTTCAAAAACAAAGGGGGCTTAAAGACATGACTTCTGTGAGTGTGTGATCATTTCAAAACACTTTCTACTTTCAGTCTTATTGGCAGATCTAGTTGTTTTTCTAATTGCTGCGGTCCTTCTTATCAACTAGACATCAGTGTATTTGTATTGCCATGCAGCATTTCCCCACACTCACAGAATGCTCAATAACATAGTGCTTTGTTAATAAAGAAGAGGTGACAGGTGGTGAGGAGGTGACTCCCAACCAGAGAACAAGGTGTTACTTGACTTCAAAGAGCCAGTATGTCAATTGTTAAGATTCATTAAACCTTTATTTATCCCCGAGGGGAAATGCAGTTCTTAAATTGTTTTATGTAACACGCATACGCCCGAAATACACAATACATACACAAACAGAAGCTATTGACATCACGAATGGAGAGGTATCAGAGCCAGCTACTCGTACCAACTCCTTCTATTTGGCACCTACAGACTCAACTGTCCTCTGCTACTGAAACATTCGTTATTGTTCGCCTTTGAAGTTGGAGACATCGATGAGCCCTCAGGAAGTGAGCCGGGCCAAACGGAAAATTAAATTTCTTTGTGATCGCTTCCTCCCTAAAATGTTTTAACAAATTGGATTTTTTAAAGTTGTTGGGACATGTCACCCAGCAGAAGATCAGAATGGATTTCCCAATGGATTTTCCTGTTTCCTTTTTTGTTTGAGGACTTTAAAGGCGTTGAATGCGTCATTTATACTGGGGACGCTGGTGATCCACCACTTTGCATTAGGATCAATTATTTAAAATGTTTTCTAAAGATAGCGTGCACAAAGAATTGTACACTTGGAGAATGCAGAAACAGAGAAAGAGAATGTATTTGCTAAGAGAACACGTACAATCTCGAGGACTGTTCAACCTTTTTGGGTGTATTTCTGTGGCGCGATTTGGACCTGCAACAAGTTTAATATTAGTAATAATTGAATAGAGAATAGAAAAGTAATTGTTCCTCCCGCTTTGCAGCGTACCATAGTTACTGCACTATTTGTCAAATAAAGTATTGTAAGCATAAGTAGGTTTATTGTTATTCGGGGGCGCTTAATGAAGTAGTGTTTTTTTAAATCTGAAAAAGTGTCCCCACCACTGGTGGAAATGAGTGTATGTGATTGTTGGACGTCAGCTGTTGTCTTTGCAAGTGCAAGAGCGCCTTGAGCACACCGCGATTAGTTCTTTAATCTGTGTTTGTTGAGCCAGGGCCTTAAGATCACAGAGCATGTATTCGTTTCTTCTTCTCTGAGTAGTGAAGTCTCACACACAGAGGCCCCGATGATCCCTGAGGCTGTAACGTGGCATTCATCTCGTACAGTTTACATTAGGAAAGCTAACCCCATATTCACCAAACCGAGAGTGTAAAAGCAGTATCTCCTGTCTCGTTACACGGCTTGCGATGACGTAAGACAGAAGAAGTGATAGTGAAGAGGCAGAGGCTCTGTTCCCGAGGAGAAACATGGCTCGTTTGCAGTCGCCTGATTTTATCTTATCAGGAATCACTTGCTCTGTTTAGTATCTGCAGCAAGAACAGCAGAGAGCTGGTTCACATGTTGGGGGTCAACCTAAAGCCCTGCATGCTCCAGTGTGACAGTGGAGAATGTGTTTCTTCAGGGGGAAGTTAGATTGTTGAGTATCTCAGCTGATTTTTAAAGCAAAATACATGATTTGATTACAATATTTATCCACATATTGTGTTGGTTGCTACACCTGAGCAATAGGCCTACATGTTGGGATTGAGAGTGTGTGAGAACTAGTGAGCAAGGAGCAGAGAATCCAATTAGTAAGCTAAAAGTAATGAATAAAGGGTTTGAAATTAATAGCTAAGAATTATGAATAAATAGTTAAAATACGTAGCTAGAGGTAAAGATTGAAACATCAATCTTCTGTCGCTTCAAGTGTTAGGGAAACAGCGGTGGAAGAATATTAGAAAATATTTTGCTTAGGTAATGGTACAGATGCGAAACACTCGTAAAAGTCCTACATTCAAATCTTACTTCAGTCAAAATGTATTAACTTCGAAATGATACAAAAAGGAGAAGTGCCGAATGCAAAAGGGCCCATTCCAGAAATATATAGGCCGCTTATATTATTGTATTAAAATGATTGATGCTTTAATGTGTTAATTACTTGAATTTTGTAGCCAGTTAAGGTGAAGCAGAGTTCAATTTCTTTATATACGCCCACCTTAATATGTCAGTTGACTTAAATTCTCTATTTATATTGGGAATAGTAAAACAAGAATTTTAAAAAAAATAACTAAAATGTAGTGTAGTAAAAAGCTGAATCTGTTCTTAAAGCTGTAAAATAACAAGAAAATACATTTAAAACTATGCATTCAGTACGTACCTTTCAATTACTGTATCACTGGGGATACCAGGGTCTAGACTTAATATTAAAAAGGCACTGGCCCCCTCCAAACCGCCCATGATTTAAGTGTACTTTTTCATACGATGGCTTCAGATAAGGTTTATGCCAAGAAATCAAATACTTTTGTGGTCGTTGACATGCGCGGTGATTGATGATGATATTCTTTTTAATCAAAAGCATGCATAATTGGTCTGAGCGAGCTTCAATAAGAGCAGTGATGAGGGATTTCTCCGGGCTCAGAGTCCAGAGGTTAAAAAGGACATTTTGAGGCAGGCAAAGACAAGGCTATGAAATACAAACAGATCAGCCTAGTTTTTGGATGTTAACTAAAGACCTTATTTCAGGCTAACACAAGCTGGAAAGATTTTGATTCTACAACATAAAATACGTCAGTTAATACCACACTGGTGAATTTAAAAACAGCGGTCTCAACAAGTGTCTAAATGAGACGACTAAACATAATCATGCAATCAAGTCATGTGACCGTGCTGTAGTTCCTTTATAGCCCAACATTAGCCACCTTTAGCTTAGCGGTGGTGACGTGAAGTCATGTGACCGTGCTGTAGTTCCTTTATAGCCCAACATTAGCCACCTTTAGCTTAGCGGTGGTGACGTGAAGTCATGTGACCGTGCTGTAGTTCCTTTATAGCCCAACATTAGCCTCCTTTAGCTTAGCAGTGGTGACGTGCAGGGCCGCCTTAATGCACGGGCTGACCTGGGCTGAAGCCCAGGGGCCTACGGAGATCGGGGGCCTATCATGTGCCAATTAAAAAAAAAAAAAAAAAAATTCAA
>NC_136906.1:4304304-4334116 GCF_949606895.1 Notothenia rossii
CATATCTGACCAAATGAACTTTAAGACTGAAGACAGAAATGTTTTGGGACCATTTAGTAGTTAAGAGTCGATTCATTTGAGGGTATTTGGTTGGTGTTAGGTGTTTTTAGCCTGTGTTATAATCCCCAATTCTATATATGTTAGTAAGAGATATTTTAAATACTTTCCATTTAGTGTCAGAACCCCGTTTCTTAAGCTTTGTGGCATTAAAAGCTCATTTAGAGGAGAATGAACAGTAACACAAATGTCATGGCTAAATGCAGTGTTCGAATTACCCATTTGCTTTCGGGGGAGCCCTATATATATATTTGTTGGCAATCATATAGGCAGACCTGAAAGATGTATATGTTTCCTGCATTAGATCAACATTGATTGCCAATAGGCCTACCTTGTTTGGTAGGTCATCTTTTTTCTCATCTCCAAAATCTCGATCGCTTTTTCGTGGGCGTGGCTCTTATGGTGCTTATAAATCTTTTACCGCAGGTTATTCTGTTGATCACAGCTGACTTTTCCCTGAATCCATTCTTGTGAAAGGTGCACTCAGGTGGATTTTTTCAGGGAGGTCAATATACTTTTCGTCTCTTTGCAAATCTCACATCCAATTTTTTATTTTTTTTGAAAAGCCATTGAAACCTTTCATTCCACTCACTCCATCTTTTCTGTGTCCAGTTAAAACGCAGGTCATGGGCATCGTCAGGTGCGCTAGCGCAGGTGGCGCCGGTTGTGGCCGTTGTTGAAGCCTCTTCAGGCTCTGGATCGGCAGGCCTCTCCCTCGGTGTGGAGCTGTCAAACTCGACCCTAACGCCGCTTACAGTCGGCCAACTAAAAGTTGTTCCGTTCACGTTGTCAATTTTAGACTCCTTCGCTTCTTTGCTTGTGAATCCAAAAGCTGCGAGGCATGGCTGTTTTCGTTTCGCCATATTTTTTATTACAAAGCCAGAGTTAAAAAAATATCAATATGAAAATATAAAATACCGCGCCAGCATCGCCTGCCGTAACCATAGCAACGTTAGTAGCGTAAAGAATGCAGCGACGCCACGTACAGATGGCAACACCAAGAAATATTCACAAATATAAAACAAATATTAAAAAACTGTAATGAACAATGACTATTATTTATTTCAAGAACTGTTATTTACAGAAACTCAACATTTCTAATCTGTGTGACACAAATATGCACGATTGTTTTGGCTCCCCCTATTTATCTCAAAGTCGGCTTTCGGGGGAGCAAAGCTCCCCCTGGCTCCCCCCCATTTCGAACAGTGGCTAAATGTCAAGTAAGTGTACTCTAAAATTAATTTAACTTGAACGTGTTCATATATTTGTGTTTATATGTCGTACCTATTTTAAACCAATGTTTAGACCACATGTGTCAAACTCAAGGCCCGGGGGCCAAATCAGGCCCTTGGTGGATTTAATTTCGGCCCGCAGGATAATTTCTAATTACTATTAGATCTGGCCCTCCGGTATATTGCACGCACACCTTCACTCCACCCTGAGGGTCTCCTCAGCTCAGAGCCTGACCCCAAACATTGATGACCTTTCACCCAAGATGAGATGCCAAGTATCTGAGCTAGCATCACAGAGCAGCACACTGAGTTTAATGGATGTTTCCTTCTGCACTTTCTCTCTCTCGACAACAGGGCATGTTTGGTTTGTTCTTTGAGGGAAATAGTTTTGTTGAAGCTGTTGTTGGCCTGTGGGAAAAAAGTAATCATAAGAAATGACTCTGGAAAAGCTGCAGATAGAGCCATAAGAAATGAATGAACTGATTATTTAATGTTTAATGTTGTTTTTATAGGCAATAATTTAAGCTTTGTTAGTTCCAGGTTTAATATGTGCAATAAGTTAATTTCAATAAGTTCTCCAATAAACATTGAACCAGTCCGGCCCTCCACTAGTACCCATTTTTTTTATTTTGGCCCACTGTGTATTTGAGTTTGACACTCCTGGTTTAGACTAAAGTGATTCATGTTTTTGGACCATTCAATAGTTACGTTTAGATTAGATTCAGGGTATTCTTGTTGCGTGTAAGCTTCTAAATGTTTCTGAATAACACATCAACTCTCTCCAATCCTAGATGTGTTAGTAAGATATATTGTAATCACTTTCTGTTTAGTGTCTGAATCGCCCGTTCTGAAGCTTTGGATATCTTATCAGGGTGTCACATCCACAAATCTCCACTCTGTCTTACAACTGCATTTTTTATTGTCTGTAAATAAATAAACTAAAAGGCGTGACGTTCGTTTGCACTTTACCGTCTGTACCATCCTTGTATTTCCTGTGCATTCATAGGAAATGAAGAGGCACCATCAGTGAGGACATGTGTTTCCTTACAGTATTGAGCAAACCCCCCCCCCCGGTCCACATCAAGGCCTCACTGTCCTCCGAACAATGGCCTCAGGAATCCTCGCCGCTCATTTAGATATCTGTATCTCTGCGTCTAGACACAGGAGGCATGCCGCTGGTATCTCTGCTGGAACAATGCAGCGTTAATTACTATCCAAGAGACTCTGGGGAACACAGCAAACACTGAGCAGGAATGTTACATTGTTTGAGGGTAAAGAGTAGAGATGTTGTTGCTGCTGCTTGCTCTCTACTCTGACATCTGAGAGATGGTTTAAACATTTACAGCTTCTGTCACTTACAAATGTACCTTTCTATAAAATACATGTCATACATTATAGCATATGTATTATTTTTCTTCTATTGAACATTACATTATACTTTAAATTCTTATGTTGTATTTCTTTTTTTTATTGGGCATAGATTGTTGAATACATATTTTTATTTTCTATTTTTATTTCTATCTTTTATTGGACATTGTATACTTTAATTTTTTATTAACATTTTATTTGAATTTAGCCTATATGTTTATATTTATTTTGTTCCAACATAAATATTTGATTCTGTTTCTATTTTATTTTTATCTTTTTACTAAATCAGTATTTTTATTTTATGTTATTTAATCTTTTATTGCACATTTTAACTTATTTATATTTAATTCAATTTATTATCACTTAAACTTTGATTGGAGATTTTTCTTTAACTTCTTATGTTGATATTTAAAAAATATATGCAATGTTATTAATCTTTTATCTAATTTATTTTCAAATTCAGCAAATGTCTTGTAACCCAATTTCTCCCAGGTAAACATAACGTATTGTGTCTAAAAAAGGGAGACTAAATATGATAACAACTTAGACAACTTAGGACAAAGACGACATTTAAGGAAAGCGCCAAAATTGACTGCAGACAGAAACAGAAAAACATGCTGGCTTTATCACGAGGGGATTTTCCCGGGTTCAAAAACATCAGCTCCAAAAATCTCTCAGGTCAAGAGAACGAGCAGTAAATAATGACTTCCTCTGATACCACTTCCTCTCCTTTTCCCTCTCAGCTTTCATCTGGATGTGGAAGTTTCCCAGTGGAGCAACATGTTGAAAAGCTCCAGAGCAGAGCAGCGTTTTGGGTCATAATTAGTTAAAGGAGCCGTTAGAGGAAGTGTGGGTGGGGTTATGACGGGGGCCTCTGCGGGGAAAGGCTATTTTAAATTTTTGTTTTGCAGTAGGGGGGGCGGGGGGTAGTAATTCTAAGGTTCACTGCATCTACTGTAATCTTTGCAGGGTGAAAACCTTTCTGTGGTCAACCAGCAATCACCGTCTGCTGCTGAGAGTAACCAGAGAAGAGAGGGAGGGAGAGAGGGGGCCTGGTCAGCGTTAACATGCTCACTTCAAATCAGCCCTTCTGTAATGTACATGTTTTACCGATTGTTACGTCCCGGTAACAAAAACAAAAAAGGTTTCTACTACTGCTAGTATCTAATTTGCCACAAAGGCATAGATATCTACTGCCTGAGAGGTGGAAGAGAGTTGCGTCGCTGCAGATCAAATACTCCTGTCTCTTCAGGTGGACAGCCAATCAGCTGACAGGCACCACTTGATCACTGATACACACACTCACATACACACCTACACAGGAGGAGAGCAAATACACAACAACAACACACGTTACCAAATGACCCAGGGTCAGTACAAGTGTACATTTTGACTGTTTCTTACAACCATTTTTGGTTCTATTTTTATTAAATGTTATTTTATATTTGACATTTTACTTTAACTTCAAATTTTTTGCACCCTAAAAAGAGTTAAAGGTGGGGTAGGTAAGAATGGAGAAACCAGCTCGAGTGCGCTAGAATTGGAAAATACATAGCCGGAAGAAATCTGCCACTTCCTTACAGAGCCCCTCCTCCAACACACACGAACGCTCACATGACCAATGAGGGCACGAGATAAGTTTGTGCACAGATGGAAGGCTGACAGGCAGGTAGGCCATCCAGTTATTTTAGCCGGGCCGGCTCAGATGATTGGTCGTGCTTTTTACAGCGCCACGGCTTCCAGAGATTAATTTGTGTATGTATTTATTGTCAAAGCATTTAATATATTCATTGCTATCGGGATGTTAAGAGCATTCCATGGAATATAACAAAAAGTGTTTTCTGAAATAAATTACATACCCCATTGAATTATGACCGAAGATCGTCAGCTGTCTTCCTCTCCCGTGTTGTTCCTCGATACTAAAGGCTGCAGCACCTTTGAAAACTTCTCTCTACATATCAAACATACCGGTAAACCAGCATCGTTTGCTGAGAAAGCATTTAACTCTGTCCACGCAGAATTAAATCTTGTGTTCCTCCGGTACCTTTCTTTGATTTATCCATAGTTCGCTCATCGAGCCGGGGGTCAGGTTATTCACCCGCAGGAAAAGGCGCTGGCGCGGGACGGTAGAAGGATGTGACGCATATTTTAGTTGACCTAATTAAAACCGTTTTGTTTTTTATTTATGTGTCACAGTATCACCTCTAAATACAAGATACGAAACATTTTCAACCGTGCAACAAAATATAAATAGTCCTACAAATACTTTTATTTTATTTCCTTCTTATTTTGTCTAAACTCAAGGGAGCCAGAGCAGAGGGCTTAAAGGGCCGCATGCGGCTCGAGGGCCGCGGGTTGCCGACCCCTGTGTTAGTGGATCAGAAACTGTGATATTAATATTGGGAATATTACTTTCCCTTAAATTATTGTGATGTTGGAAGATATGCAAATATATTCGTAGTGAAACAAACCAGCGTGAGGTTCTTCATTCTCAGTCTTCAGCATCACACTATAGCAGCTGAGAGGAGGGTGCACATGCAGGAATTACATGTGCATGGATAGGGAAATGACATTTAACAGTCAAAGCCTTCGCAGTATAAAAGACCTTCTCCTCATTTGGTTTTAGAGCCTGCGTGGCATATCTTTAACAAGTAAACAATACAATCACATGTCCATTAATCAACCACATGCTATATTTAGTGTTGGAACAGGGCCAGATTTCCTGCTGTGATGCAACTTGTTGTGGACAGCGTTTCAAAAACCGGGGACTGAAAACAGTGAAGTCATGGGAAACAAACGACACTCCCACCTCTGGAGCGAGGATTCAGGAGGAAGGCATGCAAGGCCGGAAAAACCTCACTCCAAAATGGGAAATCACCCACACACACGGAAAGAAGAAAACACCAAGGATCCCGCTGTGAAAATAATAGAGAAAGGGACAAGAGGTTTTTACTAGCTTTGTAATTTCTATGGTATGTACGCGCCGTTAGGAAATGAAAGGGAACGTTGGGAAGGAGAAGGAGTTATGATATGAAAGGTCAAGCATTGTCCACTTCTGAGTGATGGAAACGAAACGAAAGGTGGACAATTTTCTGTTTCATTTTGAGAATCGTTGGAAAGTTTATGAGACTATGGCAGTTGTTATGGGGAAATGGAAAAGAAAGTAAAAGCTTAAAATGACCAAAGTATGTAGTGTCTCTACTTTAAAGAGTCCTCTCCTGCTGATGTTCAGGTGTATATCAGTATGTAGTGTCTCTACTTTAAAGAGTCCTCTCCTGCTGACGTTCAGGTGTATATCAGTATGTAGTGTCTCTACTTTAAAGAGTCCTCTCCTGCTGATGTTCAGGGGCTGTATTCACAAAGCATCTTAGGGCTAAAAGTAGCTCCTAACTGGCGAATTTAGGAGAAACTCCTAAACATAATGGGCGTGTCAGTCTTAAATTTAGGACTCCTAATTTTATTCACTAAGAGCAATTCACAAAGTATGTTAGGCCTAAAAGTAGCACCTAAGTTTAGGACAGCTTAAAAGTCCTCGAGAGGACTCCTAACTCAGTAAGACCTATTCACAAAGAATCTGAAAATGGCTGCGAGACGAAATGTTTTGGAGACAATGGAAGACTGTGAATTGATCAAGAGATATAGGCTAAATCGTGAGGGTATCAAACTTGTTGTGGAATTAGTGCAGGATGCAATAACATCCCCGACTAACAGGAATAACCCGATTAGTCCGGAAATAAAATGTTTGGCAACACTACGATATTTAGCAACAGGGAAAATGCAACTTTGCAATGCCGACGATTTAGGAATATCGCAACCATCAGTCAGCCGTGCCATAAACCAAACCATCAACGCGCTCTCTAGACCACATATCATCCAACAGTTTATCCGCCATCAAAAGATGAGGACGTGTTCGTCAATAGAAAGAAAGTACATTCCATCAACACGCAGATTGTTTTCATTCATCATGATAGGGGGGCTTGAACGGCGGTATGGGCTGTTATTGAAAGTGTTTAAGTGCTGGAAATATGCTCATTGGATAATAGTTTGCAGGGTGCTTTTAATTGCCCCCTTGATTTAATGCAATTTACGTATTTGTATTGTTTGCTCTCTCTCTTTAACGTGCATATACAACGTCATTATCGTGGTCTGCACAAACTTGTCATCATGCGTGTATTCTGCTAACTGCACTGTCCATAACTATTTGATAGGAATACATTTCTAGTCTCGGCTATTTCCTTGTTTTAGTGGGCTCGTTTGTGGGATGTTGCGGATGAGTTTCACCGAGACCGCCTACTCTGAACAACCAATCACCGTACTGACCGCTTCTAAACTCATGCACGAGAATCGACGTCATCCATAGCAACGGCGCGTCACTCTTAGTTCACTCTTAGTGATTTATCCTTAGTATGAGTAGGTCTCAGCGGCTTTGTGAATAACTTTTAAGAAAAAACTCCTACGTAAAATGTTTTAGCGCGAGTTAGGAGCACTCCTAGCGGTAAGATAAAATGCTTTGTGAATACGGCCCCAGGTGTATATCAGTATGTAGTGTCTCTACTGGGACATGTCTCCATGATTTAATGTCCAAAAAGCTCTTTATTTTTCTCATACTGCCTGAGCTGCAGCACCTCTTTTCACCCTCTGAAACCAGATTCAACTCTGTTGTGATTGGTCAACCGCTTAGAGATGTCCTGAACCTTAGCCTATCACGTACAATGTGTTGGAGCGCTGTATTGTCTCTATGTTACAGAGGTAAACAAAGGAGTCCAATGGAGGCGAACACAGGGATTGTAACCTTTGCAGACCATTCACATGCACAGAAACCTGTATGACCCACGACAGGAGAGGGAAACCCCAAAGAACAGAACAGGGCCCCTTTACATGCCCCAACTTCTCTCTGCCTGTAATGTTTGGGGATTTGTTTCCATTTCACAGAGGAAAAGTGTAAAAGTTCTACCATTGAAGCTCAATTATCAACCGGTTACATCTGGTTTTGCAATACTTAAAAGACGACCACAACTGTTAGCCAATAAAAAGGCTTGTAAATTACCCCCCCCCCCCTAAGGATTTTTTAATGAAAACATAATGCCATATTGTCCCATTGACACCTATGAAATTTGCTGAATAGACCGAAAAAACCTTCTTAGATTTCACACATTTCCCATTTATATGGCTTTCCGTTTCTCCAAATGTGATCGGATGAATATGTTGATGATAAAAACAGTATGAGAGACATGTTTGCCTGTTGTTGCCTGCAGGAAATGGGTTTTCATGGGAAAACCTCCAACATGATGGGCATAGAGGAAATACATATAATGGGAGAAATAACAGGAAACTTAGACGCGATAAAGCTGAGTGTTTGGTGACCCCTTGCTGGTATGTATCCTTACAACCTGCTGCTGGTTTTAATGTAACATAAGATATACAGGAAGCCAAGAGGGGAGGGTGGTTGTTTTTTTGACTTTTTAAAAGAATATGGCATTTGTTCATTATATAAGAAATGCATTTTTAGTAAGTTAAACTTTACGTACTGTTTAACCATCACAATGTAAACAGTTTTATCTGGAAACACCTTGCCTTTGTTTCTCGATGTAGAAGGCTGCAGACTAAAAGGCTTTCTTTCACACTTTGAACATGAGCAAAGTGTGAACGCCGGTACGGCCAACGTGTGATGTGGATGTGTTTAAAGGTGAGAAATCACCTGCTCCACCCAAAATGCTCAGAAGGGAAGTTGAAGCATTATTATTGGACCAGACACTTGCAGAAAGCACTTAGGGTCTCACATGCACAATATAAACATGGCTGAGTATTATGGAAAGTTAGAGAATGCAAACTACTGCAATTATTTTACTAACTATTTTTAGTTTTCAAGTGATTCTATTAGCCTTTACACATTAGCATATTAGGACCATTGCAGGGGGAAACAATCACTTTTAGCTTTGACACAATGGAGTATTAGTAAAAAATATACTTATTTAATAAACTCAAGATTGAAGTGGCACATTTCAAATAAAAATACCCAGATATATTTGCAAACTACAAAAGGTAAAATACGTTTTTTTGCTTTGACTAATTCGTGACTTTTCTTTGAAAATGTATGACTTTTTTCAAGTTTCTTTTCATATTTGTGTGAGGTGTTTTCTTGAAATGTTCCAATCTATCACCCCCTCTAAAAAAAGTGTTTATATTAATTGGTTTGACTAATATCCCTAACACGTGTACATGCCCTCCACTTCAGAGCCAAAGCATGAAATACAACCTGACTCATTCGCTGCAAACTGCTGACTCTTGTCTTTCTTGCAGTTTTTTTAATTGCGTGCATCTTGCCCTACTAAAATAATCAGGAGTCCTGATCAAAGAGGGCGCATGCAGATAGAGATCTGTGGTCAAAGGGAAACCACAGCGATACTACAGAACTCAGTCTGGTCTGCACAGCTGCTGCTCACGACATAACTCAACCTCCATCCAAACACTCTCCCTTTCTACTGGCACAAAGACACGTTGGGAGTCTGAAAAACACACAAATCCTCTCTTTGTTTTGTGTCAGAGGCCAGGTTCACATGCTCTCTGGCTTTTCATTTCAGAGGTGTGCCTGCATTACGCATTTCAGCTCAGTTTGTGTCACTGAGCTTTTGTCTGTGCTCACCAGTTTGTGACTCAGTGGCAATTAATGGAGTCTGTCTGCAACAACAACGTTTGTGCATGCGTGCAGGTTTGTGTCGGCGTGTTCGTAGGCTTCTGTGTATGGAGAGGTCATAAAGTTAGACACTGGTCTTCCTCCCTTCTCTTCCAGACCCCTGCCTCAATTGTGTTGGATGGTGAAGGACTAGAGAAATGTTTACTCGCCTCTGAGACGTGTGGACAAAAATAGCTTGTTTTGAGAGTCCAAGGATTACATGGGATTGTATTGAGTTTTTTCTTTTTGACAAACCTGTTGTGTATCATTGTGTTATTTGTTTCTCCTTCTATTTACAGAAATACACAAAGAAGTCAAGTGTGTTTGAGGACGTTTAGCAGGTTTCAGTGTATGGAAAGGTCATTAAAGTTCCCCCTGACTCAATTGTGTTGGATTGGAAAGAAATAGAGAAATGATTACTTGTTATTTAGTCATATAACATGCTGTTAGTCTACCTGCCAGTGTGTTTTATGGTAGACATATTGTTTCCCAGCATTCAGAAACTCAGAGATGCTTACTTGCATTTGTTTGGCAATTTGCATTTAATAAGTGAACAGGATACCTGCTGGATTCTGCACGAACTGATTGGCCATGGCATGAGTTGTGTGGGTGTACCGACCACAAGATTATAATGATTACCTCAAATGTGGACAGATGTTTTAAATAGATAAGCAATCTGTCCAATACAAACAATCCAGACTCCTCTTAAACTTCAAAATCAGCCATAAGGACTACAAATATTGCAATTTTTTATCCTGATAATCAACATCCTTAACAACCCCCCAAAACCCCTCCAATACTGTTAAAATCAGCCATGCCATTTCTGAACTAATGTCCACATACTGAAGGCTATTATGCCATTGAATGCTAATTAACACAACGTATGCCACAAGTACAATTTGCCCAAAATGCAAGTTAGCATCCAGCAGTTTCTATGTGCTGGGGACCGATACTTTACATTTCTTACAATAAACCTAAGGGTCCAGGTTCACAATAAGACTCTATGACAGTGTTGCCAACTCTCACGCATCTGGCGTGAGAGTTGGCAACCTCTCAATCTCACGCTGCCCAAACTATTCTTGTCACGATCTGTCTGTGTTGTGTTTTGTCTTGTCTTTTTCTGTCTTTGGTTTCCTGTTTTATTTTGTAAAGTGTTCACCTCCTGTCTTGCCTGTTGCTTTCTGTCTGTTTCCCCTCCCTGATTACCCCATTGTGTTCACCTGTGGTCACTGTGTTTTCTCCTCCCTCCTCACCTTTGTCTTGTTTCTGTGATTAGTCTTGTGTGTATTTAAGTTCTGGTTTTTCTGTCTGTCTTTGTCGGTTCGTCTTTTGTTTGTGGATTAAGTTCTCCGGTGAGTGTTCTGTTTTGTCTTTATTCGTATCCGGTAGCCTTGAAATAAAGGAATTCTCAATGTAAATCTGCATTTGGGTTCTGCCTGTTTCACACACCGTAACAGAACGAACCGACCACAATATGGGCCCAGCAGATCCTTTTGAGCAGGAGATATTGGAGTTTTCCTTTTCTTTGATTAACTGCTCTGATCGATGGGTGGGAGCGTCCAGGGTTCAGCAGAGAGAGGCTGCTCGGGCAGAAGCACGCCAGATTACAATGGAGAAACCAGGCTTGATTAAATTCTTACCGGGCGGGATTTTGGATTTCCTCATGGTGTGTTATCCCCTGCCTGCTAGCCCCGGGCATGCTAGCTCCCTGCCTTCCAATTCCCGTTATGACACCACACGCATCGGAGCGGTCTGTTTGGAGTCAACCCTGGCTTCTGCCCCAGTGCCTGCTCCTGTTCAGGAGCCGTTCTCTGGAACTCGACTTGCTTTTGGAGGTCCACGGAGCCTCCAAACAGCTCCTAAAGGAAGGAGTCGCAAGGCCAGGTTAGCAGCCTGAGCCCAAAGAGCCATGGTTCCGGCCCCAGTTCTGGCCCCAGCAGCCATGGTTCCGGCCCCAGCGGCTATGTTTCCGGCCCCAGTTCTGGCCCCAGCAGCCATGGTTACAGACCCAGTTCTGGCCCCAGCAGCCCTGGTTCCAGACCCAGTTCTGGCCCCAGCAGCCATGGTTCCGGCCCCAGCGGCCATGTTTCCGGCCCCAGTTCTGGCCCCAGCAGCCATGGTTCCAGACCCAGTTCTGGCCCCAGCAACCATGGTTCCAGACCCAGTTCCGGCCCCAGCGGCCATGTTTCCGGCCATGGTTCCAGCCCCAGTTCTGGCCCCAGCAGCCATGGTCCTTGCCCCGGAACCGGCCCACACAGCCATGATCCACGCTTCAGTTCCGGTCCCCACAGCCATGGTTCCGGCTCCAGAACCGGCCCACACAGCCATGGTTCCGGCTCCAGAACCGGCCCACACAGCCATGGTTCCGGCTCCAGTGCCGGCCCC
Source organism: Notothenia rossii (assembly GCF_949606895.1). Classification (NCBI taxonomy): domain Eukaryota; kingdom Metazoa; phylum Chordata; class Actinopteri; order Perciformes; family Nototheniidae; genus Notothenia; species Notothenia rossii. The sequence goes on from NC_136906.1 coordinate 4,316,020, forward strand.
AGCAGCCATGTTTCCGGCTCCAGAACCGGACCTTATAGCCATGATCCCGACTCCAGTTTCTGCTCCAGTACTGGCTGTCCGGCCGACGCCAGCTCCCCGAGTTCTGTCGGCGTACCGGCCGACGCCAACCCTATGTCCTGTGCCGTTGGAGGTTCCGCTGGGGGTCCTGCCAGCCCTATGTCCTGTCCCGTTGGGGGTCCCGCTGACTACTCTTCTGCCGGAGGTCCTGCCAACCCTATGTCCTGTGCTATTGGAGGTTTCGCTGGGGGTCCTGCCGGCTCCGTATCCTGTCCCGTTGGGGTCCCGCCGACTGCTCTCCTGCCGGGGGTCCTGCCAATCCCATGTCCTGTCCCGTTGGGGGTCCCGCCGACTACTTTCCTGCCGGGGGTCCTGCCAACCCTATGTCCTGTCCCGTTGGAGGTTCCGCTGGGGGTCCTGCCAACCCTATGTCCTGTCCCGTTGGGGGTCCCGCCGACTACTCTCCTGCCGGGGGTCCTCCCAATCCTATGTCCTGTTCCTCTGGGTGTCCCGCCGACTACTCTTCTGCCGGGGGTCCTGCCAACCCTATGTCCTGTGCCGTTGGAGGTTCCGCTGGGGGTCCTGCCGGCTCCGTGTCCTGTCCCGCTGGGGGTCCCGCCGACTGCTCTCCTCCCTCCTCACCTGTGTCTTGTTTCTGTGATTAGTCTTGTGTGTATTTAAGTTCTGGTTTTTCTGTCTGTCTTTGTCGGTTCGTCTTTTGTTTGTGGACTAAGTTCTCCGGTGAGGGTTCTGTTTTGTCTTTATTAGTATCCGGTAGCCTTGAAATAAAGGAATTTTCAGTTTAAATATACATTTGGGTCCTGCCTGTTTCACACACTGTAACAATTCTCACGCCAAAAACAAGATGAACCGGCGATCGTTTTTGGTTGGTTATTTATAATGTTGAGTTGACAGTTGCTCAAGCTGTCGATCCGCCCCCACCACTCTTAACAACGTTAACAGACAGCAGAGCAGTGGGAGCCGGTTGGTCAATCCCCGAGCCGTATTGCGCATGCGCAGATCTAAGATCCAGTAGAAATGATAACAAGTAAAAGTCTGCTACTTATTCTTCTACTAGGCCAAAATAGAGCCAAAGCGTATATGAGAGTGAGTGTGCTAATTAATATATTTGGCAGTTTGGAGTAACTCTGTAGATTTGTGTGTTTCATGTATAGGCCTCTCACGATAATTAATTTTGTTGGATACATTTTCCCGGAAATTATTGCGATAAACGATAATATTGTCGGCACCGTTGTATGACCATTTTAGACCACTGACATAATGATAATATATAATAATAATAATAATAATAATAATTCAAGTACATCCTTTCAAACTGCTAGTCACATCCTCATGTAAATGGTAATTTATCGAGTTCATTCAACAGTGGAAACAAACATGTCAATGAAACTGTGTGCCCTTTATAGTCTGTGTCCAATATTGTGTATTTGTATATATTGTATATATATCCTATATATAAGCTAAGGTCCTGCTGCTGACACGATAGCAGTCATTTAGTGCGCATATGTGTAATTAAACCCATGATATCAAAATCTCACTCCAGCCAGGTACCCAAAGTTGGCAACCTCCATGAACTGGCAAATAGACTTCTTAGAGAAGTGGGAGAAGACAGACTGTTTTGCAAGTTTAAAATAAGTATAATTTGTGTTATCAAAAGTTATAGAATAGGTAACACAAGAAAGAGGAACTCTTGCACAAGTGGATTTAAAACGTGTGGAAACTATTAAACACCGAACACGAGAAAGAGGAACTTTACAGGAAAAAAACTTTTGTCAAACCTGTGGTGTTTTTTTTGTGTGTGTTTCCTTCCATTTAAAGAAACACACCGCCAAGTGTAAAACCACAAATAACAGAACTGGACCACCCTCACACTCTTTCTGCCGCAGCTTCCTGAGGAAATACCCAAATGTTTCGAAGGTCTGAGACTGGATGGTTGACTGCTTCCTCACACCATCACTCACAAAAGGAGTTTGAGGCTTTCTGCAGCTAAAGTGGAACCAGGATTTGTTCTCCAGCCGAGAGATTTCAATGTTGTCACTGGTGCATCAAACTGACCACTTCTATATCTACGTCACTTAAATATGTTTGGCCTAGTAAGAAATCCAAGACCTGAGATAATGTTGCAACCTTTATATTTGTTTATCTACGCTCTTTCAATTATCCATCTCACCAAATTTGTAATCTTCCAGTAAGCAAACATGAGTAAGCAAAATACATCTGGTACGTGTTGGAACTTGCCTAACATCGAAGTGGTTTTCTTCAGTAGCCTACAAGTAATAGCTTGACATACAACTCATCCTCATAAATAAAAAACAGAAAGGAAAATTGGCTCCACTCCAAATATGACATGACTGTTCTATTCAACATTATGAAATAGAAGTACAAGATATGACTGGCTAGCTGCTTCCCTGTTTCTATTGCATATGCTAAGATGTTCTTTAAATCCAGCTGTGTGTGCTATAGCCTACTGACGTGAAGTCATGTGACCATGCTGTAGTTCCTTTATAGCCCAACATTAGCCACTTTTAGCTTAGCGGTGGTGACGTGAAGTCATGTGACCGTGTTGTAGTTCCTTTATAGCCCAACATTAGCCGCCTTTAGCTTAGCGGTGATGACGTGAAGTCATGTGACCGTGCTGTAGTTCCTTTATAGCCCAACATTAGCCGCCTTTAGCTTAGCGGTGATGACGTGAAGTCATGTGACCGTGCTGTAGTTCCTTTATAACCCAACATTAGCCGCCTTTAGCTTAGCGGTGGTGACGTGAAGTCATGTGACCGTGCTGTAGTTCCTTTATAGCCCAACATTAGCCACTTTTAGCTTAGCGGTGGTGACGTGAAGTCATGTGACCGTGCTGTAGTTCCTTTATAGCCCAACATTAGCCACCTTTAGCTTAGCGGTGGTAACGTGAAGTCATGTGACCGTGCTGTAGTTCCTTTATAGCCCAACATTAGCCAACTTTAGCTTAGCGGTGGTGACGTAAAGTCATGTGACCGTGCTGTAGTTCCTTTATAGCCCAACATTAGCCTCCTTTAGCTTAGCGGTGGAGATGTGAAGTCATGTGACCGTGCTGTAGTTCCTTTATAGCCCAACATTAGCCTCCTTTAGCTTAGCGGTGGAGATGTGAAGTCATGTGACCGTGCTGTAGTTCCTTTATAGCCCAACATTAGCTTTTAACTTAGCGGTGGAGATGTGAAGTCATGTGACCGTGCTTTAGTTCCTTTATAGCCCAACAGTAGCTTTTTACTTCAGAAATGATAACGTGGTGTTAATATGTGGAGATTATCCTGCTGAACAAAACCTGTAAGTATCATAAACATTTGTTTGACAGAGATTATTTCCTGCAATAATTAAATATCCAATGGAGAAATCCCATTGGCGTTTTGTGGAGGGAAATCTTGGGATACTAACTTCAGGGTCTTCCTACAAAAACATGTCATTATTGCACTATATTTAGTGACAGATAAGAGAATGGTATCTTCTATCTTCTGACCTCACTCAGGAAGAAAGTAAACTACTCAAAATGCCAAACTAGTCCTTCCAACTCATAGCAGAAACAAGGCTTAAATGTATAGTATCATCTTAATAAAATCACACCTGGCCTGATATACTTAAAGAGGAGCAGCGAATTCTCTCTTTCTCTTACCTACAGTGTCTTCAGCCACTCCTTCACACTGATTTATGGATTTAATGAGTCCTTTGACAAACCGCAGTGTACCTCATTAAATCTTCAAGCTGCTGGTTTCCTACCACAGAGCCCGACTAATATGACAGGGATACGAGCAAGTCAGTTTCTAGATCTGGAAGTAGAGCAGGATCTCACAGGGGAACAAAATGTGTTTGGGACAAAGACTTGAGAGAATCATGACCGATGACCGGGGCAATTCAAAGATAATGAGTGCCTCGTGGGCAGAGGTGGGAAGTAGTGGAGTATAAATACTTTGTTACTGTACTTAAGTACATCTTTCCGGTATCAGTACTTTACTCCACTACTTATTTTTCTGACGATTTTTACTTTTACTTCTCACATGTTGAACTCAAATACCTGTACTTTCTACTTCTTACATGTTGAACTCAAATACCTGAACTTTCTACTTCTTACATGTTGAACTCAAATACCTGTACTTTCTACTTCCTACATGTTGAACACAAATACCTGTACTTTCTACTTCCTACATTTTGAACACAAATACCTGTACTTTCTACTTCTTACATGTTGAACACAAATACCTGTACTTTCTACTTCTTACATGTTGAACACAAATACCTGTACTTTCTACTTCTTACATGTTGAACTCAAATACCTGTACTTTCTACTTCTCACATTTTCCAAACAGGCTGGTTCCTTTAGTCTGAATGTGTGTTTGGTGGCGTGATCATTATTATTTAGAGTCATTGCGTGCCTATTGATTTGAACACGATCCGTGTATCCATCATTTCCTGGTCTTCTCTAAAGAAGAGGGACCAATGGAAACGTTGTCATGTTGCTGTTGGTCACCATGGAAACATTCATTAGCTAACAATGACATTATTGTTCTATTAATATAAAGGGAGGTCAGGTACTCTTTAAAACAGCTGCTAGTTATGGGTACTTTTTACTGAAGTACATTTCAAAGCCTCTTTACTTTGACTTGAGTAAAGAAGTTTAGTCAGTACTTCTACTTTCACCAGAGTATTTTTAAACACGAGTATCTGTACTTCTACTTGAGTAAAGGATGTGTGTATCTTTGCCATCTCTGCTCGTGGGCTAGTTTTTATCCCACATGTGCCATCCAGGCGCTTTCTGTTGTTGACCACAATACTTAAATTCTAACAATACACACATGGCAACAGGGGCTCTGACTGACTCAGCGGCTGGAGGCAGGATCATCCCAATAAAACCGCAGGTATCCAAACACAACCAAAAACCCCCGGCTCAATCATCTCCCTTTCCAACGAATCCTTGTCTTTAAACAAAAACCTTCTGATCCTCAAACCTCATTCAACGCAGCGATGATCTGTTCGTAGTGTTTAAGTGCAGCATCTCCCTAAAGTCGGCGAGAGAGTCATGAATAAACATGTGACTCACGGGGAGGATATCGGGGGATTGGGGGATAATTGGCTTGACACTGGAGCCGCATCCGAAAGAAGATCAGATTTAAGATGACGTAATCTCGAAGGATAATCATTATGGTAGTAACAGCAACCATGTGTTCGAATAGATTACCTTCTCCACCTCTCCATTCACTCTGGACAGCTCATCATAACAACCAATCTACGAGGATGAGACCATTCAGAAAGACATGGAAACATCAACAATAGAACGTAATGTAATCTGATTGCTCTGGTTTATGACAGCTCTCTGTGAAAGTGTCCAGATGAGGCGGTTTTTTTTTTGGAGAGTTTCAGTTATATAAAATGGTGACTGTGCGCGAGGCCGAAACCTTTCTTTTGTCAAATGATACCTGCATTAGATTTGTCCCAGATTACTAAGGTTTTAGCACCTGTCTTGTTTACTCTTGGTCAGTTTGATGTATGAAGGACTATGGATTGGACTGGAAACATTTTGGTTGATAAATGTATCGATGACAGTTTTTTGGGATGAATACAATATCTATCTATCCATCTATCCATCTATCCATCTATCCATCTATCTATCTATCCATCCATCCATCTATCCATCTATCTATCCATCTATCCATCTATCTATCCATCTATCCATCTATCTATCTATCCATCTATCCATCTATCTAATTATCTATCCATCTATCTATCCATCTATCCATCTATCCATCTATCCATCTATCCATCTATCCATCTATCCATCTATCTATCCATCTATCCATCTATCTATCTATCTATCTATCTACCTACCTAACTATCTATCTATCTATCTATCCATCTATCCATCTATCCATCCATCTATCCATCTACCTATCCATCTATCCATCTATCCATCTATCCATCTATCTATCTATCTACCTACCTAACTATCTATCCATCTATCCATCTATCTATCCATCTATCTATCCATCCATCCATCTATCTATCCATCTATCCATCTATCCATCTATCTATCTATCTATCTACCTACCTAACTATCTATCCATCTATCCATCTATCTATCCATCTATCCATCTATCCATCTATCCATCTATCTATCCATCTATCCATCTATCTATCTATCCATCTATCCATCTATCCATCTATCCATCTATCCATCTATCCATCTATCCATCTACCCATCTACCTATCCATCTATCTATCCATCCATCTATCCATCCATCCATCTATCTATCCATCCATCCATCTATCCATCCATCCATCCATCTATCCATCTATCCATCTACCCATCTACCTATCCATCTATCTATCCATCCATCTATCCATCCATCCATCTATCTATCCATCTATCCATCTATCCATCTACCCATCTACCTATCCATCTATCTATCCATCTATCCATCTATCCATCCATCTATCCATCTATCCATCCATCTATACATCTATCCATCTATCCATCTATCCATCCATCTATCCATCTATCCATCTATCCATCTACCCATCTACCTATCCATCTATCTATCTATCTATCTATCTATCTATCTATCTATCTATCTATCTATCTATCTATCTATCTATCTTTCCATCTATCTATCCATCTATCTACCTATCTACCTATGAAGGAACAGTAAAATCAGCCTTAACGGTTATCGATACCTTTATTCACCCAGTATTTTCCAGTCCAATCCATACTGTAGACGTTCATCCTTCAAGAATGAACAAAAGAGGTGCTTAAACCTTAAAAATTGTATATTTTTTCTAGATCAGGGACAAAAAGAATCTGATGCAGGTTTCATTTGACTAAAAAAGGTTTTGTAACAACGTATTGGGTTGGGTCATTTTGGAGTACAGGTACCCGGCCGTACTTGAATAAACTGATTTCGCTTTTAAATTGCAACCATTTTATACAGCCGAAACTCTTCCAAAAAACCCACCACATCTGGACACCAGAGCAATCATACCTGCAATAAATCCAAGCCAAGACAAATAAGGTGATCGGCCATCTACTCAGCAGGAACCGTGGTATAATTTCTTCTCTCTATTCTCTTTGGACAGCTCATCATAATAAACAATCCAGGAGGATGAGACTATTCAGAAAGAGGAGGAAACATCACCAAAAAAAAACAGGTAATGTAATCTGATTGCTGTAGGCTGTGCTCTCTGTGAAAGTGTCCAGATGAGGTGGGGCTTTTTGGAGAGTTTCGGCTATACTGTATAAAATGAAAATAGTTTATTTCCAAGTACGACTCTGTACCTGTACTCGATACCCAAATGACCCAGTACGTAGTAGAGAAAACCTTTAGTCAAATATGACCTGCATCAGTCATGCTTTGTCAGAGAACTAGAAAAAAATACTGCTTTTAAAGTTCGAGCACTTTTTTTGGTTCAGTCTTGGTCAGTTTTATGGATGAAGGACCGTTAAAATCAGCCTTCAAAACGGGAATTGGACATTTTAAGCTAAAAGTTGACCCCAACTGTCTGTTTCCAGTCCAATCATGGCCGCCATAGATCCATTCTTTTGCAATATCAAAAGAAAGAAGGTGATTGGCCAACTACTCAGCAGGAACGGTGGTATAATTTCTTCAATCCACGAGGATGAGAATATTCAGAAAGAAGAGGAAACATCACCAACAAAAAAGTAATATAATCTGATCGCTCTGGGCTGTGAAGTGAAGGTGTCCAGATTATGAGTTTTTTTTGGGAGAGTTTCAGCTAAACTGTATAAAAACGTGGAATTTAAAAGCATATGTTTATTCCAAGGCAGCCGGGTAACTGTAGTCTGTACCCAAATGACCCAGTACGTAGAGAAAACCTTTTTTGCTCAAATATTAGAACAACAATTATTTTTAAAGTTTCAGCATCTTTTTTCTTCAACCTTAGTCAGTTTTATGGATTAAGGGCCGGTTAAATCAGCCTTAAAAATGGGAATTGGACAATTTAAGCTAAAAGTTTACTCCAAATTGGCCGGGTATCTGTACCCTAGGGTTGGGTAACTTTTATCGATACCTTTATCTACCAGACTTTTTCTGTTTCCAGTCCAATCACGCCCACAATAGATCCATTCTGTTCCCATATCCCCATATCCCATATAATAAGGTGATTGGCCAACTGGATCACTTTGGACAGCTCATCATAACAATCCACGAGGACGAGACTGTTCAGAGAGGGGGAAACATCAACCAACAAAAAGGTAATATAATCTGATCGCTCTGGGCTGTGACGGCTCTCAGTGAAAGTGGTATTTTTGGGAGAGTTTCGACTGTAGATGCAAGCGTTCTCATGTAAGGCTCCAGTTACTCAGCCCCAAGGGTCAGGAGCAGGGCTGGAAATAATAAACCCCTTGTGTCGCGGTAGAAAGTTTTACAGTGAAATACCTCACATAACTTCACCGCTCACAGTAACACAGGCACTACTCTGAGGGTCTCCTGGTCGCCATGTGCCGAAACCTGTCACCGTTATAAAGAGTCACAGAACATGAGACCATTCACAGCAACTGGAGTCCTACAACTGTTTCATACCTGCTGCTTTAAGTTATATATCATCAGAGAGCGACAGGCCGGCGTTCATGTCAGCCAGTCTGGTGATAAGGTGTTATTTAAGCTATCTTTCTTGAAGTCAAATAAGTCATTCAACAACTACTTATGGATTTATATAACTATTTGTTTCACTTTTGGTCAGTTTGAAGGATAAAGGTCTGGTTATGTGAGCATATCAATTGGTTTTTTCCCAATGTTATCAAGGAACCTGTACTCCATACCGTTATGAAATACACATATATTGAAATAATGATTATTTCGTTGGCTAAAAACATAGACTAAGTTAGTACTCTATTGGTGTTGATATCACTATAAGGGTATTGGTAACATAACTCTTCAAACGATAAGGAGCCCTAATTTTCCAGAGAATCAACCATTGGTGGATTTGGTTGCGTTGACAAGGTAAAACAACTGCAAAAAAAAATATGTGTCAAGTTCAACGTTTCTGAATTCTGCCCCTCAATTTGCCGTCTTAAACACAAGACGTCATCCCACATTTCTTTTCCAGATATATTATACGTACTGTGGTACTGCATCATTTTGGTCGTTAAAAGGTATTGAGTAAAGGTACCATCTGTAATGGGTATAAGCGGTTTCACAGTTCTGACTTTTGAAGAAACGGAGAGCCAGAGAGTCCGATATCTCTGAATTAAACAAAGTGATGTTAAATCCCAGGTACAACATTTCAAGGGGAAGTAAAAACCCCAGAAAATACTCACGAGAGCCAGCTGTAAAGTGTGTTAGCAGTTAGCTCGTTGGCTATGTCAGATTACCAACTAGTCCTGCAAGTAATAACTAAGTCTTCAAGTCTAATATTTCCCCAAGAAGTGTCAATTCATTTTGCTAGGATACTTTCTAGAGTTACACGCCCTTAACTGTGCTGTTATTCTAGCATTTACTGTCATCAATTTCAATTAAAAACAAAGACAAGAATGAGTTTCCACAATTCAAATACTTTCCAACTTCGTTACCCTTTCTGTTGTTCTTAGCACATGTCCATTTGTTCCACTCTTTAAACAAGATGTTCACACATAGTTTCATTTATTCTTAAAGCCTCAGTAATTTCCTATAACATCAGGGCGCTATGTTTTTTATTAGATTCTGCAGATGCATGCCTGGTGATACACCTAACACACACACACACACACACACACACACACACACACACACACACACACACACACACACACACACACACACACACACACACACACACACACACACACACACACACACACACACACACACACACACACACACACACACACACACACACACACACACACACACACACACACACACACACACACACACACACACACACACACACACACACACACACACACACACACACACACACACACACACACACACACACACACACACACACCAGTATGAAGCAGGCGTACAGCCTGCAGACAAAAGTTCAATAACTCAACTTTCACATCGAGACACATGGTGTGTGTTTCGGTGTGAGCATTATGTATGTGTGATCCTGTGAGCATTCACACTTCATGAGTATGTGTGTGTGGGTGTGTGAGTGTGTGAGCTGGTTTTGTAATAGGTTCCAGAGGTTGGCCATCTGTCAGCCAATAAAAACACTCAACCCTACAACATGTTAAGCAATGAGTTTATCAGTGCTACGAGAGCCAAAGACAAATGAGCTGTTCTGCTGCTTGTGTGCACCGGGTTATTGTATCGCCTTCATGAATATGACTTGTGAAAGCCAAAGGAAATGACATAAGAAAAGGCGTTGCAACAAAACACACACGCTTAACACCCTCCAACCAGAGAGAAAGAGGCACAACAAAGACCCCGTAATTATAAAAACATCCTTATCTTTTCCTTATTACAGTGATTGGACTGAGTAAACATACTTCCCAATCTTTCAAACGAGCCCCCCAATGTTCCCTCTTTCTTCCTATTATGATAAAAAACATGAAACCACAGAGGTACAAACAACCCTGAAAATTCACAGCACTATCAGTTTTACAATCAGTCAACCAATTAGGACCAGTAAACTGTCTTTATACAATAATCGGCCAAATTGATGCAGCACAAGATAGAGTCAAAACTTCACTAATAATCCCTTCATTTGATCATTCTTGAAGCAATATCTTGGAAAAAATAACAATTTCTTCAATCACCTTAAATGGGGCGAAGCCTGCGAGCTAGTTCAGGCAGTGAACACGTGACGCACCTCGTCCCTCTTACAACCAACCAAACACATTCTCCTAAACATGGCGCTCTATTGAAGCTGCCAGGTCTTCCTGCCTCTGCTTCGCTTCATGTTGCTGCTGCTGTGTTCACTTGCTATTGCTACGTTCATGTTCCTGCTGCTGTGTGTCATGTTGCTGCTGCTCGCCTGCCCCACCACCTTCCCAGCTTCCACCCAAGCTTCCTCCCCAGCTTCCACCCCACCACCACCCCAGCTTCCCCCCTGCTTCCATCCCAGCTTCCACCCCAGCTTCCTCCCCAGCTTCCATCCCAGCTTCCATCCCAGCTTCCTCCCCAGCTTCCACCCCAGCTTCCTCCCCAGCGTCCAACCCAGTGTCCATCCCAGCTTTCACCCCAGCTTCCTCCCTTCCACCCCGGCTTCCATCCCAGCTTCCACCCCAGCTTCCACCCCAGCTTCCATCCCAGCTTCCATCCCAGCTTCCATCCCAGCTTCCATCCCAGCTTCCATCCCAGCTTCCATCCCAGCGTCCACCCCAGCGTCCATCCCAGCTTTCACCCCAGCTTCCTCCCTTCCACCCCAGCTTCCATCCCAGCTTCCACCCCAGCTTCCTCCCCAGCTTCCACCCCAGCTTCCTCCCCAGCTTCCATCCCAGCTTCCACCCCAGCTTCCTCCCCAGCTTCCACCCCAGCTTCCTCCCCAGCTTCCATCCCAGCTTCCACCCCAGCTTCCTCCCCAGCTTCCATCCCAGCTTCCATCCCAGCTTCCATCCCAGCTTCCTCCCCAGCTTCCACCCCAGCTTCCTCCCCAGCTTCCACCCCAGCTTCCTCCCCAGCTTCCACCCCAGCTTCCACCCCAGCTTCCACCCCAGCTTCCACCCCAGCTTCCCCCCAGCTTCCACCCCACCACCACCCCAGCTTCCCCCCAGCTTCCACCCCAACTCCACCCCAGCTTCCACCCCATCTTTCACCCCAGCTCCACCCCAGCTTCCACCCCAGCTCCACCCCAGCTTCCGACCCAGCGTCCACCCCAGCGTCCACCCCAGCTCCACCCCAACTCCACCCCAGCTTCCACCCCATCTTTCACCCCAGCTCCACCCCAGCTTCCACCCCAGCTTCCTCCCCAGCTTCCACCCCAGCTTCCACCCCAACTTCCTCCCCAGCTTCCACCCCAGCTTCCTCCCCACCACCACCCCAGCTTCCATCCCAGCTTCCACCCCAGCTTCCTCCCCAGCTTCCTCCCTAGCTTCCACCCCATCTTCCACGCCAGCTCCACCCCAGCTTCCACCCCATCTTCCACCCCAGCTTCCTCCCCAGCTTCCACCCCAGCTTCCACCCCAGCTTCCTCCCCACCACCACTCCAGCTTCCATCCCAGCTTCCACCCCAGCTTCCTCCCCACCACCACCCCAGCTTCCATCCCAGCTTCCTCCCCAGCTTCCATTCCAGCTTCCAACCCAGCTCCACCCCAGCTTCCTCCCTTCCACCCCAGCTCCACCCCAGCTTCCTCCCTTCCACCCCAGCTTCCACCTGTAGGCTCGGGGGATAGTTATCTAATCATCACTCAATGTTCTTTGTAAATCTGTGGAGTGATGAGGCCCGAGCCTAGACACCAAACTCAAACTATATGCTGCTTATAATAAACATATTAAGAACACGTGAGTTGTCTGACTGAAATTATTTCATGTGGCATGTGATTTTCCCATTATCGGACTGGAGTACAGGAAATAATTGCAAAAAGTTATTTATTGTCATTGGTATCACTTTACCGGTATTGGTATTTGACATTTTCTATACTTTCTTCATTGTAAAAAAAAAGTCCTATCACTTCTACTCTGAGCAGCTAGCTCTAAACAGAGAGAAAGAGGACCAACAAAAACCCCTTTATTATTAAAAAAAAAGTCCTTATCTCTTCCTTTTAACAGAGATTGGACGGAAAGTGAAGCATCAGTGTTTTAAAGAAGACCAAATGTTCCCACTTTCTTGTTTTTATCATTATATCTTGTGAAAAATCTTTGGTTTTCATCACAGCCAATCACATGTCATTTTCACGATTTTCAACTAAGTTCTTTATTGTTGTTGGTACTACTTTACGGGGTATTGGTATTATTGCTACGTTCTACTACTACTAAGGTCTGGTAAGAAAACATACGGGTAAAACCCTCCTACCAGAGCGTAAGAGGCCCAACAAAGACCCCGCAATTTAAAAAAAAAAAATCCTTATCTGTACCGTGGACTGAGTAAACAAGCTTCAAAGTGAGGATACATATTTGAAACCCATCCAACTCGACTCCCAGTGGACCAATGTTCCCTCTTTCTTCTTTTTATGTCTGGTCCTCATGAAACCAGAGAGGGACTAACAATACTTTTGGTTTCAGTTAAGTACAGGATCAGTAAAACACAGCCAGCCGGCCTGCTGGTTTCCCCAGAGACGAGCTCATAATGAAGGGTTTCTGCTCGGCTTTTTTTGGAACCACTATGGAACAATGTACGGCTTATATTTACTTCACAAAAAAAGTGCCTTTAAGCAGAGAGATACTGACGACAGGGGAGGCCTATATGGTGACCATATGCATCACACTAATAAAGTTATGCACTCTTAAATTACAGAACGTCTTCTTGGGAGGTCTTCTTGCAAACCACAATAACAATTTTCATTACAGCGAATGATTATAATGTAGTAGTCAAATGTAGTTTATCTGTCTGTGATTAAATAGAACAGATGTGTTCAGAGGCTCTTAATATTCCCATCATATATAAGAACTTGCGTTCACCACAGCATTAGGCAAAAGGGCGCCACTTAAATAGATTTCATTAAATAGTGGTCAATTGAAACTTGCAGTATGTGTGTTTATTACTTTTGCCAAGAAGGTTATGATTCAGTTTTTGTTTGTTTGTGTGTTTGACAGCAGGACTACAGAAAAACTACAAGCTTGATTTTCATTTAACTTGGTGGCAAAGTGAAGCATAAACGAAAGAAGAAGAACATTTTAGATTGGATCCGAATAACGGGGCAGATACAGGGCCATCCCTAGCCAACGTGAGGCCCAACGCAAAGTTATATGATGAGGCCCTCTGTTTCGCGACCGTCGACAGGGGGATTGGGGTGTGAATGGAGCCCGTGCCGCGCCACACTAATTGCGCCGCATAAGCGCGTAGGTGCGCCGCGTTTTCGGCTCATTTGAGACACCCTCCGCAAGAGGCGTGACCGGCCTGTAGGGAGGAACGGCCCTGGGCAGATACACAAAGTATTTTTCACTTTTCCTTACATTGCAAGATGTCGTTGGTCTACGCTTACCGAGTGCCCATCTAGTTTGTATTGTTTTGAAAAATAGACCTGAAAAATCTAATAAGATACACTTTCAAACAGACAAGCCCTGAGCCATGCTACACTCATACTTGTCAACCCTCCCGATTTTCGCTGGAGACTCCCGATTTCATTGCCCTCTCCCGGTTTCCTCCCGGGGTTATATTTCTCCCGCATTTCTCCCGATTTCTGACAAAATCAGATTTACTCAGGACTGTTTCCACAGCTACACCATTGTTTGGTTTCCATGGTAACACGTCTCTTTAGTGGCGAGCGCAACTCAAAGTCTGAGAGGGTGAGGCAGATAGTCACAGAAAACAGAACAAGAATCGACAACTACTCTACTCTGCTCACTCCTTTCCTGTATGCATACACATATGCTCCATCAAGGATGGTGCTACAGGCCTCAAGGCATTGCACTTAGAACTACAATAAGCATGTTAATGTTAATCTAACAGCTCCGGCGATCCACTAGCACTAGCACCCCCCCCCCCCCCCCCCCATTTTGCATTTTGAAATGCTCCCGATTTCTGAGGTCTCAAGGTTGGCAAGTAGGGCCTACTTAATGTTTAGGCATGGCACATTCCTGTTTCCAGTGAAATTACTAAATATAAACCTATTGGGTAAGTAATTGTCAAAGCAGTGGGTCTTTGATATTATTAAGAGTTAGACAAAAGCAGGCTTTTTATTTGTAACAGGTGTCAATACATTTTCTTTCTGAAACTGCAAATGCCCCGGTTAGTTTGATACCCTGTTGCTAGCTTCAAATGTTATCTTATTGTAAGCCCCGTTTTGCTGCTTAATTTTACACACTTCATTGCGTTTTATAAATCCTTTTTAATGTGACATCAGAAAAGCCTTTGAGAATAACAAAAGCTAACTGGAATGTCTTGCTAATGTAGCGCCATCTCATGCTGGTTTACAGTGGATGCTAATCGATGTGCTAACTGTGAATTGACTTCATTTTTACATAACCCTTTTGTTGAGGAAGCTGGAACCTATGGCCTTAAGAAGTGGTAACATTTTGTGATAGTCATTTCCGGTAAATGCACAACAGCAGAGTTTGATTTGAGACAACACCCAGAAAAATGCATGCATTACACAAGTAAAGTTCACAGTGTACTAAACGGAAGTGTACTAACTGAGGTGTCTGAATAGCGACAGCATATGATTAAGTGAATCTACCCAATATATCCGTGCCTTTCGCCTTATCAGCCTTCTTGTATTTTTCTGCATTTGTCATAGAAAAGCCTTCCTGATAGGAAGTTGGCGTCTGCTGCCTTATTTCCTTTGGAAGGTAAAATGCTTTTACAATTGTTATGTGAATATAAAGTGGAGATTGGCCAGTGTATGCTAAGGTACAGCTATTGAACTGAGACAATGGAGTTCTTGTAGGAAGGTATTTTTAACCTCCACGCCAAGTACCCTAAAATCACTTTGACCTCATTTGCTGCAGACTGTAATCCTTTCGTCTGGCTGATATCTGTGACATATCCTGAATACATTTCAGATTGACTATTGTATTACTAATCTGCTCCTACCTGTTTGCTGCCTGGCTTCCTTTATAAACAGCTTCAGGCTTTCATTCAGCGACTAACACCCTGATGGAAGTATTTATACTTCCTGGGAAAAGAGGCAATTAAAGCATTAAAGTGAATGTGGTTTTGGTTTTCTAATAAAACTAAACACAAGAAGTACAGGACAGGAAATATACAGCAGGATAATCCCGGGTCTTTTCTAACTTGTTTTAGCAAAACCAGTGGTGTAACGTAATACAATGGATTAACTTAAAAGGTGTAATTAGTACGGCAACACGGCCTCAGTTAAAAAAGTACTTCTTCCTACAGGGGGAAATAAATTGGTCTGTAAATACTCCATCAAAAGTAAAAATACAGTATTATCAGCTAAATGAACTTAAAGTAAAATATCTTGATTTTTTCCCTTTATTTTAAGGATTTACACTGACATTAACTCTGTATACTATATAATCACATATGCTATACTTGCTGCATGTTCTGTCATTTATATATTTGGCATTTGCAACACTGGTAAGATGCTAACTGGAGCTTTATTAACTTGTACAATGACATTAAAGTTGAATCAAGTATTATCATTCTTTATATTAAGGATTTACATTAACAAACTATGTATTTTTGTAGATTGCGTCACCACATATGCTGTAGTACTAAATGCACGTTCTAAAATGTATATCGTTTGTCATTTATATTAGTTAGATGAGTTAGGTTAGATGCTAACTGCAGCTTTATTAACTTGTATAATGACATTAAAGTTGAAAACAAATCTAGTCTAATTAAGACTGGATTTAGGTTCAGAGTATTTTAACAATGTATGATGGCAACAGTTCAAAAAGTAGTTCCTCCTACACTGGAAATAAGTGGGCTTTAAATGCCCTATTAAAGTCAGAGTGACCTCAGTAAAAATACAGTATTATCAGCTAAATGCTCCTTAAGTAAATTATCTGGAATTGTCCCTTTATATTTCAGATATAATCAAGTATGCTTAAGCACTTGTTGCACTATGTGTAATGTATTTAGTCTATTATGCAATTTGATAAGATGCCAAATACATTTTATTGTCTGCAAGTTGAATCTAATAATATAAAAGTTGGATACAGGTAGTTGCAACAGGTTATTATAATCATTAAGTGTGGCTTGAACTAATTCCCGAACTAATGTACATATCCCAAAGATATTGAAGTGACTGTTATTTTGCATATATTGATTGTTGTGCTTTTATTTATGTCTTAATGTGTGCATATGTATAAGTGTGTCGGGAGGCTGTGGCTCAGTGGTATAGTGCGCTGAACTTAGTGCGCTGAACTTCAAATCAGGGGATAGTAAGTTCAAGTCCCACTGCAGTCAGCATGTCGTTGTGTCCCTGAGACACTTCACCCCAAATTGCTCCTGTGGGGATTGTCCACACAGTATTGTAAGTTGTTTTTGATGAAAGCGCCTAACAAGTGACATGTAATGTATTGTGCATATATAGGATATATATATTTGTATTCTGGATTGTGGGAAACGTTATTTCGATGTCTCTGACTGTACACACAAACTGAAAGATTGACAATAAAGTTGCCTTTGATTTTGACTTATTCAAAAGGTCTTCTCCCCTCACTGCCTGAAAACCCAGACAAATACCAAGCATCAGTCCCGGAAACAGATTTTTCCCGAGCGCTGTCATCCCACAAAGGATCTGTTAATGACTCTCTTGCCGGTGTTAGATGCCCACGCTCCCTGTGTGGAAGTCAAGGGACTCTTCCGAGAATCTGCCCCCGAAAGAGAGAGCTGGTGGGTTGTTGGCCTTGTCAGTAATTGAAGAAACTCGGATAAATCTCACAGGGGCCGGTTACTAATTCTCATGACTCACCCCAACCGTACGTCCCTCCCCCGCCCACACTCACCCTCCTTTCTCCCCCAATGTGGGAATGTTCTTTCTTCCATTCTGTCCTCCAAGATGAACTCATCCCCAAAACCGTTGCTTCATGAACAAAACATGCTTTCATAAAAACTCACATCTCACCCCGCTCAACAGCTAATGTGGAAAAATGGAAATGTATTAAAGCCTGTCACGGCCAATGAATTGTAAATGGCTGTCTCTGTGGAAATTCCCAAAGTAAACCTTTCAGGACTAAGGAAAAGTTTTTTAAAATGACCATCATACACAGACTTAACCCAATGTGGTTATGTAACCGACCCGTAATGATGTGATCCTTTGACTTGAGTTCAAACATGAACGGGTGTTTTCTACTTTCACTAAGGAACCTTATAAGGAAAGAATGCCTCTTTATCAAGGTTGACCTGTTGGCTTTTTTGTGGGTTTATCAGCGAATGAAGGACGCAGAGAGGGTAAAAGGTGGAAGGTTGAATGTGGGAATGTGGAGACGGAGAACAAAACGTCTGAGAAATGGAAATAAAACAAAGCCTTCATGGTTTGTGAAGGAAAAGGTCTGTAATTGTCATTCTTTACACACTGCGATCG
>NC_136906.1:4334316-4372435 GCF_949606895.1 Notothenia rossii
AAAGTAGAAGTACTCAGATCTCGTACTTGAGTAAAAGTAGAAGTACTCAGATCTTGTACTTGAGTAAAAGTTGAAGTACACAGGTCTTGTACTTGAGTAAAAGTAGAAGTACTCAGATCTTGTTCTTGAGTAAAAGTTGAAGTACTCAGATCTTGTACTTGAGTAAAAGTAGAAGTACTCAGATCTTGCACTTAGTAAAAGTAGAAGTACTCAGATCTTGTACTTGAGTAAAAGTAGAAGTACTCAGATCTTGTACTTGAGTAAAAGTAGAAGTACTCAGATCTTGTACTTGAGTAAAAGTAGAAGTACTCAGATCTTGCCCTTAGTAAAAGTAGAAGTACTCAGATCTTGTTCTTGAGTAAAAGTTGAAGTACTCAGATCTTGTACTTGAGTAAAAGTAGAAGTACTCAGATCTTGCACTTAGTAAAAGTAGAAGTACTCAGATCTTGTACTTGAGTAAAAGTAGAAGTACTCAGATCTTGTACTTGAGTAAAAGTAGAAGTACTCAGATCTTGTACTTGAGTAAAAGTAGAAGTACTCAGATCTTGCCCTTAGTAAAAGTAGAAGTACTCAGATCTTGTACTTGAGTAAAAGTAGAAGTACTCAGATCTTGCACTTAGTAAAAGTAGAAGTACTCAGATCTTGTACTTGAGTAAAAGTAGAAGTACTCAGATCTTGTACTTGAGTAAAAGTGGAAGTACTCAGATCTTGTACTTAGTAAAAGTAGAAGTACCAGAGTGTAGGAATACTCTGTTACAGTAAAAGTCCTGCATTCAAAATATTCCTCAAGTAAAAGTAGAAAAGTATTCTCATCAAAATATAGTTAAAGTAGCGACAGTAAAAGTAGTCGTTGTGCAGATTGGTCCATTTCAGAATAATATATATGATATGTTTTATAATGATTGATCATGAAAGTGTTCTCAAAGCTGATAAAGGTGCAGCTAGTTTGAATGACTTTGTATACTGCAGGGTAGCTTGTGAATTTACTCCAGGTGGAACTAAAGTCTGATTTAACACTTGATTTTATTTCACATCACTCATCCACATCTGTAAATCAGTAAATAAAGGTATTAAATACATAAAAGTACAAAGTAGCTTCAAAACATTCCTCCGCTGTTAGCAGGTGTGGTGAGAGGAGCTAAAATAGGATTTCAAAGCAAGACCTCAGACCACCAGCAGAGCCTCTGAATAAAATGACGTGTGGGCATTATCATTAGCTGCAGTGGAAATGAGTCAGATATTAATTATGTGCGTGAGTCAGATGTTGATTGTGTGCGTTGGACGTCACCTCTGTGTGTTAATTCCTCACGGTGACTCCATCCATGGTTTTTCTGAAGGATATCCCTCTCCTTTCGAGGCACAATGAGGCAGCTTCCTGTTTAGAGAAAGGCATTCTCTACCTGACGTAACTTCCCCCATGCTCTGCCTGGTTTCGGGCGATGTGACCTTGGTGGAAGTGCGCATTCGTTTGTGTTGGTTGTGTTTCCCTCTAATGGAAATTCCATGATTACTATTGGTGCTATTTTGGCAGTTTGTTATGAAAAAACAGGTATTAAATGTATCTTTAAGACATTAAAACGGAGGTATTTCCACATGAAATGAAATCAAAGAGACGCTCACATATAGCTGATAGACAGTGACCGGGTTATGGCTCATCGGAGTTGGTTTTATTGCCACATCTCTGG
Source organism: Notothenia rossii (assembly GCF_949606895.1). Lineage (NCBI taxonomy): Eukaryota > Metazoa > Chordata > Actinopteri > Perciformes > Nototheniidae > Notothenia > Notothenia rossii. The sequence goes on from NC_136906.1 coordinate 4,336,002, forward strand.
ATTACCAATACATTTGAGTGGGAGTGAGAGAAAAGTACTGTCGTGGCTTCCTTCCTTGTATTTCCATCAAGCCACTAGACGCCTTAAACAGACAGTTCTAACTCGTTTCTTTTCTTAAATGACTCACAGTTTGAAGTGTTGCTTGGCCTCCGATGGTTTAGAAGATTTGTTTGCTCAAAATAACATAACAAACATTTGCACATGCAACAAAGAATATAGGCCTTTACAATATTCAAAAGAAATAGGCAAAACTCAAAGTAAAATAACAAAACAACTTAGGTATTCTTTCTGTCTTGATAATGCTTATAACTTAAAGGGTACTTGTACGGTAAGAGTACGGTACGTTACGGTAAGATGAGATAAGTACGGTTAAAAACTGTTCCTCGACGGCGTCTCTCAACAGGTTGCCCATCACTGTGGCGTTAGCACCGGCGCCGTGGGAATTGTAGTCCTTTTATAGTGCGTTGACTACAGACGTCACAATTAGGTGGCCTTTCTTATCAAATCAAAAATACTGGCTCTAACAAGTACTAAACCACAACAATTGAAAAAATCAGGAGCTTTTTTGACTGTTTTGCTTGAAAAATGTAAGAAATTGTTGATTATCTCTAGACGAATTAATTTGGTTGTTTTTCTTTTTTCCCGCCAATTTTCTGAAAATGTGTGTTAACGTAAGGCAAAAACTTGACGTTAGAAAAGCTGCAAATCCCCACAATTTAACAAATCTGCAACATGTTTGGTGGGTTAGCGATAAAAATGACTCAAATGGTTTATTCATTAACATAAATGATCATGTAAAAGTAGTTATCTAAAGCGGGCAGGTAGAGGAATTCTGGATTTGGTGATAAGATCTTAGGCTGCGATCTCTCCAGCTGTGTTTGCTAATGAGAAGGTGAATGAAGTTAAACATTCATGAGATAAAAGGGGATTTAAACAATCAGTCATCTTAATTTGTTTAGCACTTTTCACAGCAAAGATACAGAGCACTAAGAGGAAGTCAGGCAGTAACTCAATCCAAGAGCTTTAGGTATTCAAAGCAGGATTTCCCTCACAGTAACAGAACAAATGTACTCAGATCAGATGTCTATAAAGTATGGATTACTAGCAGGTTCACAAGGTTATCAAAAAATAAAGATTCCAATATTATACGGGTTAGGAGCTGAAACGCCTCCAACACATTGTACGTGATAAAGGGGCGGGACATCTCTAAGTTGTTGACCAATCACAACAGAGCTGGCCAGCTAACCAATCAGAGCAGACTGGGCTCTGGTTTCAGACAGAGGGTGAAAAGAGGTGCCGCAGCACAGAGAAAAATAAAGAGCTTTTTGAACATTAAAGCATGGAGACAAGTAGAGACACTACATACTGATATACACCTGAACATCAGCAGGAGAGGACTCTTTAAAGTAGAGACACTACATACTGATATACACCTGAACATCAGCAGGAGAGGACTCTTTAAAGTAGAGACACTACATACTGATATACACCTGAACATCAGCAGGAGAGGACTCTTTAAAGTAGAGACACTACATACTGATATACACCTGAACATCAGCAGGAGAGGACTCTTTAAAGTAGAGACACTACATACTGATATACACCTGGACATCAGCAGGAGAGGACTCTTTAAAGTAGAGACACTACATACTGATATACACCTGAACATCAGCAGGAGAGGCCTCTTTAAAGTAGAGACACTACATACTGATATACACCTGAACATCAGCAGTAGAGGACTCTTTAAAGTAGAGACACTACATACTGATATACACCTGAACATCAGCAGGAGAGGACTCTTTAAAGTAGAGACACTACATACTGATATACACCTGAACATCAGCAGGAGAGGACTCTTTAAAGTAGAGACACTACATACTGATATACACCTGAACATCAGCAGGAGAGGACTCTTTAAAGTAGAGACACTATACACTGATATACACCTGAACATCAGCAGGAGAGGACTCTTTAAAGTAGAGACACTACATACTGATATACATCTGAACATCAGCAGGAGAGGACTCTTTAAAGTAGAGAAAATACACCTGAAAACGATCAGAATAGGGCCCCTTTAAGTTAAAAATATCTGATTGATTGTAATGCATTTGATAATCCAAAATACCCAACAGTTAACTAGTAATTGTAACGTGAGCCTGCTCTCCCTGATAACATTCCTCTGCCTGATTATATCTCCCCATTCAGTTTGCCCTCAGGTACAGAATCAGAGGTTAGTCGTTGCAAGCATTTCCCTTCCTGATGCTCCTGACGTGTAATTACAGCTGCAGATCATCACAGTCACTAGTCAGGTTTCTCAGATTCTCCCACAGTGCAGAACAGGGAAACGTCACATTCAGAAAAAAACTCCAAACTGAAAAACCACACGTTAATGTCAGCGTGGAAAAATAGCAGTTTCTGAGGCAGGTGCAGCTGGAGCTGGTTGGCAGGCCAGAAACCCCAGAATTCAGAAAATGACATACTGGCAGAGTCTGTAATTATCTTTCTGCTCACACATGAAAAAATACCGTTTTTTGGGGCTTTCATGCCATTTATAGATATTCCCCTCCCTACTCTATGTTTGTAAGACATAAAAACTCTGTGGAAGGAATCCTTTGGGCAGAAAAAGTTAAATCACCCGGTCGTAAATTATTAAAATGACATTATTGTCTCTGTCATTTATGAATATAAAGCTATGATGTTTTCATTTCAGAAGTTTAACAGCTGGACTCAAGATGTTTCCTACTTTACCAAAAAGTGAATTCTCATTATGTGCAAGTGGTGGAAGAAGTGCTCAGACTTATACTTAAACTCAAAATGCATTAAAATCTTACTTAGTACAAAAGCATTGGCATCAAAATATACTTAAAGTACTAAAAGTAAAAGTACTCATATGCAAATTCGCCCATTTCAGAGTGTATGAAAAGACTCGATTATGATTATAAATTAATTAAAGTGTTATCACAGATGATAAAGGTGGTGCTAATTTTAATAACTTTATAAACTGCTGTTTGATATCTTAACCTAAATGTCAATATTGATTTAATCTGAATGAGTCAAAAGCTGTCAGATAAAGTAGTGGAGTTGTTTCTACTTTTAATTGAGTAATGGATATCTGTCTTCCACCTCTCTTCACATCTCACTTTCTACCTGTTCTGTTGCATAACAAACAGAAACACATCATCTGTCATCGAGCTGTAATCCGTCCTGAGGGCAAATCAGAGAGTGAGGGGTCATGAAGGAGGAGGAGGAGAAGCGTTGAAGGCCAACCACACGGAGGACCAACCCACTGCATGTCGAGTCCTGCCTGCCTGCTCTGTTCCCACATCACACCAGAGCCGCTGCCTGACACAACTGCTGCTGCTACTGGATATTTGCCACTCTACAGGTGCGTGGAAAACGGATTTAAAGTTTACTTTTCTGACCATTTGGACGGGTTTGTGCGTAAAGACGCGTAACATGGGCCCGTGACGTTATTGGACGCGAGTGGTCTTTTTTTATACTTTGGGTATCGATATTGCTTATGGTTATGACTCTATCGTTTTTTTAACTGTATGCATGACAACTGAAGTTGCCCGAGACAGTGTCCTCTTTCTGTTGGTGCGTGGAAAGGTACATTCAAAGTTACGGTTGTTGGATAGGATGTGTAAAGACGCGAGAAATGGGTTCGCGTTGCTCTGAAATGCATTCAGTGTATGCAAGTGGTCATTTTTAACTATTACATTATGTTCTACTGGGTTTTTACGCATTTACAGGTGCGTGGGAAAGTAGTTGTACATGTTACGATCATTGGATAAGATGCGTAAAGTGGGTTCGTGTTGCTCTGAAATGTATAATGACTTACTGTTAGCAACTGGTCCTTTTGGAACAGTGTGCGTGTTTCCTAAATCCGTGTCCTCTCTCTGCTGCTTCTTCTGGATATTTACGCATTAACAGGTGTGTGAGAAAGTGTTTAAAAAGTTACGTTTTTAACATTTTGGATGTATTGGATGCCTGAAGATGCGTGGAATTTGATTTATGGTGACTTTACCTTAAGCAAATGGTCATTTTTTATTTCCTACCGTATCGATATCGTTGATAGTTTTGACAACGCCAATCAAAGTCGCTCGAGCCTTGTCCTCTCTCCGCTGCTACTACTGGGTATTACAAGTGATATTGTTTGGAATAGATGCGTAAAGATGAGTCAAATTGATCCGTGTTGCTCTGACATGTAATTTATTTTTTAACTCTGTGCCCGAGTCCTCCCTCTTTGGTGCAACTTCTGGATATTAACGTTTTTACAGATGTGGGGAGTGTTTTAAAAGTCACGTTTTTGCCATTTTTGTCGGTTAAGATGCGTGAAGATGGATGTGTTGAAATGGATCTGTTGCTCTGAAAAACATTCAAATTGACGTGTAGTCAGTGTAGTGACAACTGGCTGGTCCTTTTAACTCTTGTGGTATCTATCTCATGCGTTTTTTTTTATGATTCATATACATATGCCTCCAGTTCCTGTTTGAATATGTATCCCTTGTTTAGCACCAACTGGAAGCATTTATTAATTCTTTATTTTGTTTATAAAACTGTAATAATCCGTAAAAGTAAAAACATACAGGAAACTGACAGCTCAGTCGAGAAAATAATCATTACTAAGTGTTATATTTTCTGTTTGAATTCTGACTCATGTTCATATTTTCTAAATTAATCCGATAATGAATTTCATGTCATTATAAGGGATCGTGTTTATGTGAAGTCATCATCACTGACCTTCCTCTCCTCTTGTTTACTGCAGGCTGGCTCTCATCGCCTCCTAGTGGCAGAAATTGTGAGATTTTGGGAGGAAAATTCTCAAAACCACAGGAAATCCTCTCTGACTGCATCAAAGGGAACACTATTTCCTTCAAGCTTCTAATACCAGAGAAATATGCACAACCAGAGGACTTCATGACAGCTGTTCTGTGGATCTAACCTTCAAAAATATTTCAAATCCTTGTGGAAATAACAAAAAATGTCGACAGAGTCTTTCCACGCCGCCTACGCTGCTGTAGCCCCGTCTGCCAACCCAATGTCGCCCTCCACTGGAAACCTGCTTCGGATGTTTCGCTCGTATCAAAGTAACGCTGTCATCTTGAAGCACTACAACTACACAGGGAAACTGGAGGGCAGATACAAGGAGGGGCTCAAACCCGAGGCCATCGCTTTCCTGCTCGTCTGCGTGCTCATCGTCATAGAAAACGCCATCGTGCTTCTGGCCATTTGGAAAAACAAAAAGTTCCACGTGCCCATGTACTACCTCCTGGGCAGCCTGACCCTCTCCGACCTGCTGGCGGGCTTCACGTACATGGTGAACATTGTAACATCCGGCGCCAAGACTTTGAACATGACTCCGGTGCTTTGGTTCCTCAGAGAAGGCGGGGTTTTCATCATGTTGGCGGCGTCCGTCATCAGTCTGCTCGCCATCGCCATAGAGCGCCACGTGACCATGGTGCGAATGAAGCCGTATCAGGGCGACAAACAAGGTCGGATGTTCGCTCTGATCGGCGCCAGTTGGGTGTTGTCCATTTTCCTCGGAGTGCTTCCCGTTCTGGGGTGGAACTGCATGGGTTTGTTGGACCAATGCTCCACGGTTCTCCCGCTCTACGCCAAAAGCTACATCCTGTTCTGCATCACCGTCTTCAGCGCCATCCTCATGTCCATCGTGGTGCTTTACGTGCGTATCTTCCGCATCGTGAAGTGCAACACGCAGCGTCTCGCCTCGGCACCGCAACGAAAAGGCCTCTACCGAAAGTCCCAGAAGTACATGGCGCTCCTGAAGACCGTCACCATCGTTCTGGGAGTCTTCATCATCTGTTGGCTGCCACTCTTCGTCCTCCTACTGTTGGACTTCTGCTGCCCGGCGAAAAGCTGCGATGTGCTCTTCAAGGCGGACTACTTTCTGGGTATCGCCATGTTAAACTCCCTGCTGAACCCCATCATCTACACGCTGACGAGCAAGGATATGAGGCGGGCGATTCTGAGGCTGCTGTGCCGACCTTGTCTGATGACGAAGGACGGGCAGTTGAAGAAGATCGGGATGCCCTTCCTGGAGTGCAGCACCAGTAAAACAGACGGTGTTTCCCATAGGCTGGAAGGACTGGAGACCACGGTGTCTTCTGGGAACTGTACGCCCTCCACTATCAAAGCGATTTACCCCAGGGTGTCCAAAACATGACACACGGGACTCTTAGAGAAAGCACTCGGACTAAAACATGGTCTCTGACTCTGAGCTGTGCTTCGTGTTGGACTGGAGTTTACATTTCCTGTTGCACTCTGCCGGAGTTTTTGGTATTACAACCTCATGGACAGAATAAGCTCGATGCAACAGAAGTCCATATTGGGAGAAAGACAGTTTATATGCCTTAAGAGGGGGAGGCAAACTAGCATTACATTTATCTTTAAGACACTAAAAACACGGCCAGTATTAGTCAGAGCATCTTCCGCCTAGCCGTTTCCTTTCATCAGTGTTTGTTTTCCTCTTGAAAAGGAAATGGAAGGGCAGATGTTATGGATAAATACAGGCGATGGCCATGATATCATCTCACAGCTGAAACATGAATTCATTTGGGTGGTTTGTTTGCAAATGATCTGGAGATTCCCCTATATTGGTGCAAAACAGTGTTGGGAGCTCGCCTTGACAACAGCAGCAAATCAACACAGAAAATTGGAAAATATGGAGCTTTTTTGGGCAGTTTTACTTGAAAAATGACAGAAATTGTTATTTATTAAATTAAGAAAACAGCTTATCAGTGAATCCTTTGAACAAATGTTCCAGAAAAGTAGTAATCGAATGTTGACAGATGGAGAAATAATGGATTTGGTGGTAATATCTTTGGCCGTGATCTTCATTTCTTTGTTTCTTTTCCACTACAAGCATGTCATATCAATGGAGATGGATGTTTCTTTTGGTCCAATTTTCTAAAAAATACATGATATTTGAGCCAGATTTGGTTGAAAACTGGCCTTAAGAAAAGCAGCAAATCACAACAACAAAAATCATTACCGTCTTTGTCCGTTTTAATTGAAAAATGACTGTAATTATAAGTTGCAATTAATTCATCAATGACTCATTTCATAGCATTTATTTTGGTGGCTTTTCCTTTCCAATGTTTAAGGAAATCCCATAAAATGTGTCCTACATATGGATTTGAGGACAACAGCACATTCATTTTCATAAGTAAACCACATTTTCTGTCAGATTTACTTGAAAAATGACTGAAATTATAAAAAAAAGAAATCATTTCAAGTGAACTAAAGCTGTCAGGTAGAGAAACAAGGCTATGAACTACATCTCATGTGTGTTTGGATGAACACAGTGTGCAGTCGTTTCACATAAACCCATTTAATTACGCTAATAAACCGAGGGTAAAGCTCAAAGTGTGCCTTATCTCGTCGCCCTGTGATACATGTAATGACATGTTGTTACAGGAACATCCACACCCAGAAATCTGCAGCCAAACCCATGTAATGTCTGCCATGTGAGTCTTTTTCGTCATTCGCCCCGATGATCAGAGGCTCTTTTTTGCCCGGAGAGGCCCTGAACGCGTCATACTGTGCTTTGGAGGTCCCTTCAACGCATGATGAATGACTCAAAGCAATAAAACCCGACGACGGACGTTTGTTCACGCCTTCTCGGGCTGCAAAATCTCATTTATGTACTTAATTATGGAGAAAAGTTGCTCTACTTGTTGGAGAAAGTTTAATGTTTCTCGCGTTAAAATAGCGGATATCATCTGTTCTCAGAGATCTGCCCGACAACAGGGGGTGGGCTTCTGGGGGGAATTCATTTTGTGGTTATAGTGACATAGAAAAATAAATGTATTGCTTTGCCAACTGTGTTATTGTACATACATGTAAAGAGAAAATCTATTTACTTTGTTTTGTATACTTTGTAAATATCTATAGTCCTTTTTTTGTATTGTGAAAAACCTGACTTAAGTTATGATGTCACTTTTTATATGTGCACTGAATAAAAACATGTGAATGAAGTTTACCTGGAGGTGTGTGTGGGTTTATTTTAACTTTGGTAGAGTTTCTGTTTTTTCACAAACACATGCTTCCTGTTTTTCACCGTGAGTCAAAACTAGAAAAGACAAAAATATACATGGGGAGGTGGTGGTCTTCGGATCAACAATATTGAATGTATGCAAGTTGGTTTAGGTAAAAGTGTCTGACAAGTGACCTGTATGTCATTTAAATACAGCAAACAAAGCATTTGTATTACTGAGGTAAACAAAAAAAGTTAATGTCCTCAGCAAAATGTATTTAAAGTATTAAATGTCCAAAAAATAAGAAATAATAATACAGAAAAAATATATATATTGTAAATAATAATAAAAAATTGGCTCATTAAACTCATTTATATGCAAAAATATTAATTGCTAAAGTTATCGGATAAATACAATGAAGTAGAAAGCTCAAGATGTCCCTTTAAATTGAAGTGTTTAAGTAAAAAGAAGCATAAAATCACAGCAAGTTAATCATTCAGTGAATCCTGTGAAACCCCAGTGATAAATGTGTCATTTATATTAGGATTAAACATTTTAAACAAGATTATGATCCAGTGCAGATTAAATGAACAATACAGATGAACAGAGCGATGATCAGGCATGACTAACAGAGCCCCGCGCCCCCGCTCACCACTTGTTAACCACTTGCTAAGAAGTGTGATGATGAAGCGGCAGAGACGCTGCTCTGTTTACCGTCAGGAAACCACACGCTGTGCCCCAGTCATGATGAGAGCGAGGCGAGTGGCGCTCTGCCGCTCTTTAAAACGTTATCTAGCCTCCTCACCACCACGCGCTGCACCCTGCGGCATCGATTCCTCTAAACTGCTGATGAAATGTGCCACAGCTGAAATACAGATCATAATAACAATAACTTCGCCATTCAGGGGACCCAAGGTCGCTTTACAGCAAAAACAAAACAAACAGTCAGACAAACAACAAATGAAGAAGAATAATATCCTACTTTGTGTTAGCTGTTCTCCTCTGTTACGTTACATGCAGTGGTGTGTGTGTGTGTGTGTGTGTGTGTGTGTGTGTGTGTGTGTGTGTGTGTGTGTGTGTGTGTGTCTTTGTGTTTGTGTATGTGTCTATGTGTCTATGTGTATGCGCAGTGGCGACTGGTCATTAGGGGCAGCAGAAAGTATTACAAATAATGATTACAAAAAAAACGCAAAAATAAATAAATAAATAAAATAAAATATATTCTAAGATCATGTTTAATCATCTGATTCGTCTGTACATTGCTGTTTTAGTCTGTGTTCTTCTAATTAGTGTCTACAGTGTGTGCCTATTGAGCTGTTTAGAGCCATGTGGGACAAAACCCGATCATGCCCCTCCCTCTCACTGTCTAAGTGAACGGTGACTATAAAAACTACACTGCGCATGCTCAGAGTATTTTCCTATCTAATGTGTGTGGCAAACAAATAATGACCATAGGGGCAGAGTGCTGCCATCCCCACCATACGTCATCTCACATCATTGAGAGCTGATTGGTTGTAAGTAAGTGTGCCGCGAAAAGTGTGGTGTGTGAAGAGGAGGAGAGAGACGCGTCCCAAAACCAGGAAGTAAGCTGCGCATGGGTTCCCTCCACAAATAACAATGAGATTTCTCCATAGGATTTTAGAAAATAGCTCAAAATAAGATCTGTGGGAAACGTAGCTGTTAGATAAATGCACGTTTTGTTCAGCCGGATAATATCCACATGTCTACCCTACTTTTATAATTTTCGAATCATACATCTATCGATTACATTTATGATAGACTTTTTAAACTACAAAAAGATAAGGAGGACTTTTACAAACAAGTAATAGAGATTTTTGTCCAGAAGGATAGCCAAATGGACTTCATCTTCAAGTCAAGGTAAGACCGCAATTTTATTGAAAATGGGATCTTACTAAGAGAGAACAATTCAATATTTAAATGATAAAATTACATTTTTTGGGTATCATTTTGTTGAACTGTCTGTTTAAAATTAATCGAAGCATCAGACAAAAAAAGCTTTTGAAAATAATATTATATTTTGATTTAGGTCAAAATATTATATTTGTAAACCTGAAGAGTCAGTGCCAGTGCCTTACCAGCCATGGACCTCACTGCATAAGCTTATATATGGACATCTAAATGTTCTATGCCCCACCACTTGTGTACATATAGAAACGCCACTGTGTATGCGTGTGTGTTTGTGTACGTCGTACGTGTGTGTGTCTAGCATTACTATCCTTGTGGGGGCCTAAATCTGTTTACACAGTCACGTGTGGGGACTCGCCTCCCTTATGGGGACATGATGGAGGTCCCCATGAGGGGAATCATTAATTTTACGGTGAAGACTTGGTTAGGGTTAGGGTAAGGCTAAGGGTTAGGCATGTGTTGGTTATGATTAAGGTTAGGATAAGTCTCCAGGAAATGCATGTAAGTCAATGTAATGTGTGTGTGTGTGTGTGTGTGTGTGTGTGTGTGTGTGTGTGTGTTTGTGTGTTTGTGTGTTTGTGTGTGTGTTCGTGTGTGTGTGTGTGTGTGTGTGTGTGTGTGTGTGTGTGTGTGTGTGTGTGTGTGTGTGTGTGTGTGTGTGTGTGTGTGTGTGTGTGTGTGTATACAGACTTTTTGCCCTACTTTTTATTTTGTATTTTATCATATATGTTTCATTGTTGGAGGAGCTCAGGTCAGAAGAATGTCATTGCCTTTCTACACTGTAGCTTTTGAGCATATGACCATAAAACCGTTGAGTCTTTTCCTGTGAGCTATTTGGACACCAGTCAATCAATGTTTATTTATATAGCCCAATATCACAAATGTTACATTTCTCTCAGTGGACTTCAGAGTTTGTACAGAATATCAGTATGACAATACGACACCCTCTGTCCTTAGACCCTCTGTCCTTAGACCCTCACATCGTACAAGGAAAAACCTCAAAAAAAGGGAGAAAAAAACCACAGTTTAAAGGGAAAATGGGAGAAACCAGTGGTCTCGGGGGGAGTGATATCTAGTTTTGAGGGGTGTTTTTGTAAAGTGTTATTTCTAACGTTGCTTATTATTGCTTTCTTTTGTATGAAAGTTATTCTAAGTTGTCTTCAGTTTGAGATGTACATTGGCCAGTCAGCGCTGCCTTTTACCCCACTATCAGGGGACGCCCTCCAAGAGTGTTTTTTTTAATAGATAGTTCACAGATCTTTATCTTCACGGCCAACTTGTATATGTTTCCCTCTTTTATCTGCTATTTTGAGATGTGTGTGTGTGTGTGTGTCTTTTTGTATGTGTGTGTCTTTCTTTGTGTACGTGTATTTGTGTACGTGTGTGTGTCTTTCTTTGTTTATGCGTGTGTCTATGTGTGTGTGTGTCTTTCTTTGTGTGCGTGTATTCGTGTACGTGTGTGTGTCTATGTGTGTGTGTCTTTCTTTGTTTATGTGTGTGTCTATGTGTGTGTGTGTGTGTGCGTGTGCGTGTGTGTGTGTGTCTTTCTATGTGTGTGTGTCTTTCTTTGTTTATGTGTGTGTCTATGTGTGTGTGTGTCTTTCTATGTGTGTGTGTCTTTGTGTACGTGTGTGTGTGTGTGTGTGTGTGTGTGTCTTTTTGTATGTGTGTGTGTCTTTCTTTGTGTACGTGTATTTGTGTACGTGTGTGTGTCTTTCTATGTGTGTGTGTCTTTCTTTGTTTATGCGTGTGTCTGTGTGTGTGTGTCTTTCTTTGTGTGCGTGTATTTGTGTACATGTGTGTGTCTATGTGTGTGTGTGTCTTTCTATGTGTGTGTGTCTTTCTTTGTTTATGTGTGTGTCTATGTGTGTGTGTGTGTGTGTGTGTGTGCATGTGTGTGTGTGTGTGTCTTTCTATGTGTGTGTGTCTTTCTTTGTTTATGTGTGTGTCTATGTGTGTGTGTGTCTTTCTATGTGTGTGTGTCTTTGTGTACGTGTGTGTGTCTATGTGTGTGTGTGTCTTTCTATGTGTGTGTGTCTTTGTGTACGTGTGTGTGTCTATGTGTGTGTGTGTCTTTCTTTGTTTATGTTTCTTTCTATGTGTGTGTGTCTTTGTGTACGTGTGTGTCTATGTGTCTGTGTCTTTCTTTGTTTATGTGTGAAAATATACAGTCAACTTGTATATTTTCCCTCTTATCTGCTATTTTTAGATGTTTATATTGTATAATTGTGTATTTTCTACTATTTGTATTTCTAATTATGTGAAGTACTTTGTTTTACATGCTGCTGCTGCAACAGTAGAGATATCCCAATGTGGGCTGAATAAAGTATTTCTTATACAATATGTGTTATAAAGGTTGATGAACAAGCTGCTTTACGTGGTTGTTACGTTGGGAGCATTTCGTTTTTTGTATATCCTGCTCCCCTCCTTTAACCAGAATATTGACTCTCTACATTTTCAAATCGCATCGTAAATCACGTCTCTTATCACTGGCAGATCCGCCCTGATCACATGACACATTGTCTGTTGTAATTGATTATATAGTCTTGTTGTTCTGCTGTTGTTTTGTATCTCGTACGGTGACCACGACAGCTTGAAAGGCGCCTATATAAATAAAAGTGCATTATTACGAGTTGTTGTTAGGGTTAGATTCGTTTTAGGGTTTTGGCTCGTAAATATTTCTCTATATTATATAAACTCTCTAATTCCATGTTAGTAAGATACAGTGGCATCGAGTCCTTTTGGGAAAAGGAAGCAGTTCATAGAATATGTCAAAGCTTGAATTGAATAACAGGTGTTCAAATGTTTTTGGACCACGAGATGATGAACTGTAGTTAGCATGAACCCTATGACCAAATGATATATCTTCTTGTATACGAGAATATGTTAATGTATGTTAATGTTAATACGTTTTAAGGTGAGTTTTGAAGCTCGTACATACGAGCTTCAAAACTCACCATAAAACGTATTAACACTTTCTCGTGCACATTTACATTCAGTCATACTTGCTTTTCGATTTATTTCTGTATGTTCTTTAATATTTAAATTATATTTCACTGGGATAACTTGTAATTCTTGTAACAGGGTATATGCAGGAATCCTGAAGTCAAATGTAAAACCTTTTAAGACCTTTTTTAAGACCCTTTCCATACATTTTAAGACCTCATCGCCACTTTGAGTTCTAACCGGTTACCATGGCGACACACTTTACCTCACATTGACTATATACAGTATTGATTGTCCTTCCTCCTTATCTTCCAACCATTTGGACGCAGACTTTAATTTCCCCATAACGATGTTGTTTAACAACCGGCGTAAACGGACCTTCGCGCGCTATCAAGCAGTGAGCGTGCGATGTCCTGTTCAGATGACGTCAAATCCAACGGGATGCCATAAATAAACTACACAGAATCACACTACACACCTACGCAATGATTACATTCAGGCAGACTGTAGAATACAACCTCTTTGGACCATTTATATACTTATTGAAAACAAGCTACAAAATGGAATACCTTGGAAAATAATACTTTTTAATAGCCTTAATTTTCGCTAAATTGATTTATCAACTTTTAATACTTTTTAAGACCTCGCGGACATCCTGGTTAAATGCATCATTGTGATTCCTTATTTTATGTTTTATTAATAAATGTTCTTTTGTAAGGAGGTGCATTTGTAGATTTCCTTTGCTGGAAACAATACAAAAGCCTATTATTCAACCTTTTCTTAAGCTTTCATCAGCATTTCTCTCTCTTGTTCTGCAATTGGTACAAAGTATATCTAAAAAACCTAAAACATAAAGCAGCTTCTCTTTGGAGAAATAAAAGCACATGAATACCATACCAATAGTCCTCTAGCGCCCTCTAGTGTTCAACTGTTCAACTCATCCCCGTCTAACACTATAAAACATGATATATCCATGTCATGGCCATTTCTACTGATCATTGTTGAGGTCTACTAGAATAGATTTACACAAACTCACATTGGTTTCTCATACAGCATCTCTGTATAGTATGTGTATTCACTCTCTGTCCTACACGCCTTGTTGGAGCTCCTGCCCCCCCCCCCCTCTCCCTATGAGCCCACTGTGCTCTGATTGGTCAGCTCGCCCACTATGTTCTGATGAGTCCACCACGGTTACAGCGGAACATCAGTGAGTATGTGTTACAATGGCGTTTCTTAGCAACCAGAAAACAACACCAGTAATGACAAACTGATGACAATGCTGCGTGGGGTCTGGGTGCCGTGACGTGACAGTGTCAGCTGGATTACTGGTGTCGTTTCCTGGTTGCTGCTTGGGGTCTGCGAGACAGCGCGGAACTAAGCCTGAGCAAACACACACACACTCACAGCCTGAGAAAAGAGAAAGCTGAGTGAGTGTGTGTGTGTGTGTGAGGAGCTCCACGGACTGGTCCATTTGGTCATCGTTACGTCACTGTGACCAGGAAGGAAAAAAAGTTGAAAAATAAAAATCTCCAACAAGGCGTTCTGGGGCAGCTTAGTCTGCCTCCCCTTATTTTTAATTTCCTCGCTCCTCGGGCTCGGTATCACCGGAAGTTGATTTGTCTGCGCCATCTTGAGTAGCGTCCCAGTGGCCTTATTTGTGACAGAGGACCGAGGAGCGATAACGGAGGAGCGATAATCGAGGAACTACCAGACCATCCTTGTGAAATCCTCAGACACTCGCCCCGCCCCCTTACTGTGTATCGCTCACTGATTGGACGATGCAGCGCATGCACTGACCTGGCTGCCGTCAGACGACCAGCTGTGCGGCGTCATCACAAACGGACGTCGCTTCACGTGACGCTCCGGAGGAAACAACGTCACATTGCTCTTAAAACTAATTTCCCTGCTTCTCGTGGTTTCTTTGCGTCTCTCCATGCTTCCCTGGTGGGAGGGACTAAACGCAGGGAAACGACGCAAGTGAGGAATCAATTTAACCGAAGTGAGATGCAGCTAGAGACAGGTCTTTTCTGTGTTAGAGTTTTACTCCCTACAGGGTGCACTTTGAGGGTTTGTGACTGCACACCGTTCACATATATAACCGGGTAATAACCGGAAAAGCACGACATGGGCACTTTAAATACATTTGAAGAATAGCTACTGATTTGAAAGGGGTGAGATATTTAATTTTCATGAAACAGTGTAAACGTAGTAAAGAACATGAGAACAACAGACAAACAACACAGATAAAGAGCACACAGTTCCTCTCAGCTATCACTCGGTGCTGACGAAGCTCCACAGCTGGTCGCTCACGTCGCACGGAGGTAACGAACACTTGTCCATGTTGATCGGAGTCGCCAGGTCGGGTCCGTAGTGAACTGCAAGAGGACAAAAAACAAGAACGGTCACACAAAATAAAGCCTAAGAAATGTCACTCAAGTTCCCCCCAATCACCATATCTCTTAAAGAAGGCAATATTCAAAATGGCCTACACAGATCAAGGTTTCAAGGCTTTTCTAAATGTACTATGAACTGTGTATAAATATACATCCTGATGGGGGGGCGTCACTTTATCAGGGGTTCATTAGGACAAGAGGAAGCTGACCGTACCTCCTTTTAAGACGTTGGGGGGCGTTTCGTACTCCCACTTGATCTTCGTTATCAGGTAGTACAACTGGGACACAAATCTGTAGAGGGACATGAAATGAAAATACTTTATGGAACTTATCGTGGAATTCCTTTTGTGTATAAAATATCAGAAACTACGTCTAAAAAAAGGCAAAGAGAAAGTCTTCAAACGTCTTGTTATGTTCCACCGACAAATGAATAAGAGCACCACAGACTGCAGATGTTCCACTAGTACATCTTTGTTTGTATGTATGTACAGTACGGCTTTAAAGTAACCCGTACTGTACATACAACCTGCTTTGTTTTTACAAAGATCTCCACATTTACATTTAAAAATATCTTACAATCCGAACCCAAATATGTATATCTTAACAGTAACTACCGGTACATCATTTTTTTTTGCTTTTACTCCAGAATTTCTAGCTAAACCCGTGTTTTGTGTTCGAAAGCTGTAACCGGTCATGGTCGCGGGTCAATGTCGACCCATGATTTATCTCAGTCCAAAGTAATGACTATCATCCAATATTGTTTAAACTACATCATAACTAAGTCCTGTCTAAAGTCAAAGATGAATCTTGATTGGGCCAAATGTGACCCCGAGTGACCCACAACATGCTGCAGGGTCTCCCCAGACCCCAACACCAAATTATACACTTTTTTTATGAGAACTTCAGACTTGGCAAAAATTGTCAAAATCTGTTTGGTAGTGTTTATAAAGCTGATGTGGAAGATATCATGAAGCCTCGTTCTGATAGAAAAAACTAGAGCATAGTTATTATATCATTTTAACTTGAAACGGGTCACCAACATGAGGGTTGAACAAGTTTGGATTAATGTTTTTAAAGTGTGTGGCTATTCCCAATCATTCTGCTATAATGCAAATAATCGTTAGATAAACATAAATTATAATTAGAAATAAAAACATGGATATGAAATAGTTTCATTGTAGCTCAAATTGGCATTAAAATATATATGTGATCTTTGAGAAATATTGCACAAGTCGCTATTGCAAATTCAATCAAATATACACAATACACTTTACAGCTGAATCCGTGGGACTCACACAGCTGAAGGGATGATCTCGGTAGTGTCTTCGTCCACTTCACTGCGGAGAGCCTCCAGCTCGTGTTCATCGTTTCTCAGACTCCCCAACTCGCTCTGCAGAAATCTGGAGGAAAGTTAAGGACTCTAACAAAGACAGGATTACAAAGGACACTGAAAACTGTTCTGGCTCACAGTATTCAAAAAGAACAACAAGAACAACAAGGAACAAGATGTTGTGTTGGGAAAATAGTGAATGTCCTCTTCCAATATGAGTAACATGATAACAAAGGTATCCCAACTGTAGCTGTGTACATTAGGGCTGCACGATATATGGTGTCGATAATCGCAACGATTTAAAACAAAACAAAATCCTTTATTTATTTATTTTGTATTTATTTTTTTAGGACTTGCGATATTAAGTAGGCAAATTAACTCAAACACGTCATGTTACAATTATTTTGCTGCTTGCTACAAAAGGAAAACTCGCGCGGCTCTCATGTCAGGGGTACTTGAGTGAGTGACAGCAAACCACCAATCACAATCAAATCTCCAAAGCAAACGGACCCCGTGATTAAAGGTAAAAACACTGAATGAAGTAGTTTCATGTGTTTCTCCAGGGCAGTTCGGCGCTGCTAACCGAGCTAGCTCAGCTTGTTGCTCTGTAGGGGTGTAACGGTTCACAGACATTTCGGTTCGGAACGTACCTCGGTTTTTAGGTCACGGTTCGGTTCGGTACGTTTTCGGTACAGCAGAAAAAATGATCACAAAACATAACATTTATATATATTTTTTTTTTTGTATTATTATTAAACTGTGAATAATGTATTCACTCAAATAAATACAAAATATAATAAAATAAACATTAAGGTGCAGCATTTCGATGAACTGAAATAATCTGTATTTGAACTGCACTGTACTAGTACCTAAGTAGCCAGCTTGACATTATGACTTGCTTGTCATTGTATTTTCATGTTTTTTTTAAAGAAAGATGAACTTGTCCACATTGCTTGCCGAAAGGGCAGATCTGCTGGCACTAACAATGTCTCCTGCTGTGGAGAACACCCTCTCTAGGGACAGAGGTAGCAGATACAGCCAGGTAGCGCTTTGCTAACATGGCAACATAAGGATATTTGGCTCGTTCTGAACTTTTTGCGAGTGGTGGAGGCTTAAATGCTAGTGGGAGTTGGGTTTGCACTTCAGTCTTTTTTCTTTTGGTACCGGTGATATCCACGTTCGGGGGATGCCTTTTCAAATGAGTGTGAAAGTTTGATGTATTGCCAGCCGCGTAACCAATTTTAGTTGAACAATGCCGACAAGCAGCTTTGGTTCGGTCCACCTGTCTTTGTCCGTCATCCTTGTATGTAACTGCGAAACCAAAATGTTCCCCAACCGGAGACTTCAATGATGCTGGAGGATTTTCGAGCTCAACTTTATCTGCGTTCGCCATTTCGACAGTTCCTCAAATTACTGACTAAATCTGAACGCATCCCTGTGACCAGCTCTCATAGTATGCCTCTCGTCCAATGAAATGACTTACTCGCTCTATGACGCGTTGAACCCAATGTGAGCAAATTATGAACGCTGCGACGCAGCACCTGAGATTGCTTCCAAAAAGTTGTTCACGTTCTCAATTTTTTACATTTGACGTTATATTCGTTCGGTACACATGTGTACCGAAGGGCTCATACCAAATAATTTCGGTACGGGTACGTATACCGTTACACCCCTATTGCTCTGATAACTTAAGATCCAGACGTCCGTGACTAAAATCCTTCATCCGGTTAAATATAGTTAAAAAAATACCAATTGTATAGCATTAAAGTTCAAGAAAGGAGGGTTTGCGGGGAAAAAACCGTTTTTTCCAATATCGTGCAGCCCTAGTGTACATGACAGGATGTGTGATTACCTAGAAGAGCATCAAGACTGTTTGAGGCATATGATAGCTATGTGATTAACATGATGATTCAGCCTCTATGGAGAGAGACATATGACAAGCATGATCATTTCTGACGTGGAGCTAATCTGAAGTAAACATTGAATACTGCTTTCTATTCCTCCATCTTGTGACTGGGTAACTCCCTCTCTTGGATATCAGCATGTGAAGGACACTGTTCAGGAACTAGTTGATGCTCTGTATGTGATGACTCCTTCCATTCTGGAGAGGATCACAGATACATGGATCCTGAGATTCAAGCTCAAGCCGGAGACCAGTGATTATTAAACATTTAAAGTATTCAGAAAAATACATAATTTTGAGAAAAAGTCATAATTTTTTGAGAAAATCAGGATTTTGAGAAAAATTCAGGATTTTGCAGAACAGTAATACTTTTTAGAGAAAGTCAGAACTGGACGAGGAAGTCAGCATTTTGATATTATGAGAAAAAAAGTCTGAATGTTGAGAAAAAGTCCAGATTTTGAAAAAAAGTCTGGATTTTGAGATTTTGAAAAAAAGTCTGGATTTTGAGATTTTGAGAAAAAGTCTGAATTTTGAGAAAATGCTCTGTATGTGATGACTACTTCCATTCTTGGGAGGATCATAAATGGATCCTGAGATTGGAGATCAAGCCGGTGACGAGTGATACTTTTCATGTTGTTTATGAAAGGATACTGCAGCTCAGAGTCGGTCATCTGGCTCTTGGCGCTGCCCTTCCTCAGCTGATCCTCCAGAATCTGAAGCTCCTCCTCCTTCCGGTTCTTCTCCTCCTCCATGTCCATCAGCCTCTGACCTGCAGCCTCCTCCACCTGAGACACATCTGGAAGGGGGGGCGGCAACAAAGATAACATTTAGGATGAAGATCAGAGGGACTGGTGGAGTATTGCTCCGTATAGATTTTGCACATTCCTGCTTAATGTCACCTCTTAAAAGCTCACATGTATAGTGAAATATGGCCCACAAATTAAACTAGTGCTCGTCTTATATTGTACCACACACTATTCATGTTTCAGTAAGCACCGTTTTTAAAGTTGAAGACATTTTCTAACAAATGTAAGTTGATAAGAAAAAAGCCAAATAACTTATTTACATATCAATCTTGAAATATACCCTTCATATTTCCTCTTATGATCAGCAATCTGAAGCTTCTGTTTTAAGGAATGAGCTGCCAACACAATACATGAAACCCTCTGGAGAGCTGATGTACAGCATTTTCAAGAATCAAGAATCAAGAATCATTCACCCACATTTGATTGATTTTGCTGACTCATAAGTGAACTTATCCATCACACTATCCACTGAGCCACAGCTTCCTTGCACTTTTCCTGTCCCATTTTATTGGTATTACTTGCACTATTTTAACTATTGTATCTGTTTGATAGTGTTGCTCTGTTGTGACCTAAGGTTTTCATTGATATATCTACACTGTAGCTGTGTACACATTGTGGGGGAAACTTCTGTGTAGCAATGCAGGAGGAGTCACCGACTCAAAGGAAACACGGGGAGAGCTGGAACTTTGATGTCAAACACTGATGGGTTTTTTTGGAGCCTCGGCCGGAGAATTCACAAAACAAGTCCAAGAGCCAGAGGTTCTGACTTCACGGTAGAGTTGCTAAGTGTATTCTGAAGAACTCTACCCCAGAGCCATGTATTTAGCTAGTTCAGAGAGAAGAATCAACATTGTGCATAACAAGATAGAATGATAACACCTCTATCAGCTGACGCCATCAGGCAGGAACAGGGAGACAAAACACAGAGCACAGCAGCCAGGGTTACAGGTGCGTGTGCTCAGTCAGGACAGAACTGATACACTGGGTCAAAGTTATGGGCCTTGGAAAATATTTCCCTAACACACATGAAACTAACTCGTGGTGGTGACTTGCCTTTTAGAATCTGCGTCACCAGCCTCTTGGTCTCCACTTGTTTGTCGAACAGAGCCTGGTGTGCCTCCTTCACTTGGATCAGTTTCTCGGGCTGGCTGCTGCTGTTGATGAACGACACCAGAAAGTCCCCCGTCTCCTCCAGGTCCTGGAACTTATGACTCTGAGCCATGGTGGGGACAATGCTTCCTGGAAAACACAGCAGAAAAGATGGTGATTAGTCATCGAGGCTGGCTAATAATCAACAACAACAACAATAAAACAAATCAAACATGATAAGCAATCCCCAGCGATGGAAGAATTATTCAGATACAAATCAAAGTTATTTCAGAAGGAGAGGAAATACCGTGGTGTAGAAATACCACATATCAACTAATATAACAACAGTATAATGTTCTGTTGTATTGTGTGTTTGTTGTAGTTGGAAAGTGTGCTGACAAGGATGTATATAATGAACCAGAAATATATCTATATATACATTTCAATGAATAAATAACATGTCCTGTAAATTTAACACTACATTGTAGTAGGAAAAGTATGTTGACTTCTATAGATTCAGTTATATTGTCGTAGGCACAATAGCTACAGCGTGGTCGTTGACAATGAAAATATATAGTCTTCTTAAGAGTCCTGCAATGCAACACAAAAGTAAAAGAGAAAATGAATCAAGTAAGTTGCAGGACTAACAAAAATATGTAACAGCATGTACAAATAAATACGGTTCATTGTCGCGGCCTTAAGACAAATTAAGTAACGTTAGAACAATACATGAAATATTTCTGTTGTGACACGAAGAGAAAACCCTGAAATACCAAACATTTACCACCAAACTGGACTTAAACTCATTTTATTTAATGTACATTACTTTCCAAACACTGACCCTTTACCTGACATGCTAATGTAATGGAAAGCAACATCAAAAAGGTAAATAAAGTGTCTAAAAAATCTCAAACTCTCGCTGTGTTTTGTATTATTGTTTACAACGGATGTTCCAACGGATAGCTAAACTATGATTTAATGACACAGACACACAACATAATGCTACAATAGTATAATCGACTGTTTAACTAACTTGTTATACCAATGTTTAAGGAAAATATGAGGTATTTATTGTTAAAATAAAGCAGAAAACTTACAGTTTGTTCCTGAGATTCAAACTGAAAGTGAGCGCGCCTCTTCTGCTGATTCTTCTTCGTTGGTTATTGGGCGGAAATACAGCAGCTTTTAACGTGCACGTGCACAGCGCCCTCTGCGGTACAACAGGAGTTATTAAACACTCACTGAAAACAGGTGGGAGAAGTATTCAGATCTTGTACATCAGTAAAAGTAGAAGTACTCAGATATTGTACTTGAGTAAAAGTAGAAGTACTCAGATATTGTACTTGAGTAAAAGTAGAGGTACTCAGATGTTGTACTTGAGTAAAAGTAGAAGTACTCAGATCTTGTACTTGAGTAAAAGTAGAAATACCAGAGTGTAGGAATACTCTGTTACAGTAAAAGTCCTGCATTCAAAATGTTACTCCAGTAAAAGTATTATCAAAATATAGTGAAAGTAGCGACAGTAAAAGTAGTCATTGTGCAGATTGGTTCATTTCAGAATAATATATATGATATGTTTTATAATGATTGATCATGAAAGTGTTCTCAAAGCTGGTAAAGGTGCAGCTAGTTTGAATGACTTTGTATACTGCAGGGTAGCTGGTGGATTTACTCCAGGTGGAACTAAAGTCTGATTTCACATCATTCATCCAGATCTGTAAAGTAACTAAAGGGATTAAATACATGTAGTGGAGTAAAAGTACACCATGTACCTCTGACCTCTGAGTGGAGTAGAAGTACAAAGTAGCACAAAATGGAAATACTGAAGTACAAGTACCTCCAAAATGTACTTATGTAAGTCTACTTAGTTAACATCACTGCTTTTAAAAAGGTGCCATGATTATTCAGTCAGTTTATTTTAGCACACAACCTCAAGAGGAGTTTTATACCTGAAGGATTTATCAACATTCATCTTGTTTACACATCATAGAGGTATAAAAGTGAATAGCTTCTGTCCACCTGGTTCAAACCATGTAGGAATACAGATGATGGCTCACACATCTGCTTTAAATCAGCTATAAGAAGACACAACAGCAAAAAGATACGTGAAAGAAAATTGAAATCTCAAGAATTGTCAGACATCAATTTGTATCTGCATGTTTATTACAGTTAACGTAAGTATAAACAAATCTCAACATATGGAGCCACTATTCAAAGTCTTATATCTTTTCAAACCAAGTTAAATTTGAGGGTGTGAAACTACAAACCTGAACCAATTTTCACAACACTTTTAACTCTTAGAGCACGAAAATCTATGTCATTTCCAGAAACAAAATGTCACTGCAAACGTTATCTGCAGGTATCTAAACACAACGCAGCGAGAGGAATCACTTTAAATTGTTTATTTAACTGCAAGCCTTAAGAAACGGTTATGTAAAAACACAAAAGATGTAGTCATTTAAATTTTTTAATTGCCGTACATTTTGAGGGTGTGAAATGTCTTCAACGCTAAGAGCACAAGACTGTACTGCTGGGATATTTCCAAGATGGCGTCTCGCTCCTTGCCCATCTTCTCCTGGTCTGAAGAACAGTTTCTTGGGGTTCAGCAATCACTTTATCCATACATTGTAATCTTAACTGCAAGCCTAAACAAACGGTCCAGTAAAAATTCGAAATATGTAGTCATTATTTAAAGATTCGTACATTTTGAGGACGTGAAATGTCTTCAACGCTGAGAGCACAAGACTGTCCTGTTGGGATATTTCTAAGATGGCGTCTCACTACTTGTTTTTCTGCTTGTCCATCTTCTCCTGGTCTTTGCGCCTCTGCCGGCCGAGCTGTCTGAAGAACAGTCTCTTGGGGTTCAGGCCGTACGCCTTCAGTCTCTGTTGGCTGAACTCTCGTCCTCCGATCCTCACCCCGGCTAATCCTCCCGATGAGGGGCGCCGTCCTGCGGAGGATTTCAGCTTCGCCTTCGGCCATTTTGTCCTCTCAGTCCTGTTCCTCACCTCCACAGGTTTCTCTGCAGCGGCGACCTGACTCTCCTCGTCCTGCTTCATCTTTTTCTTGGGGATCAGAACCTCCTCCTCTTCTTCGTTGTTGTCTCCTGCTTCTTTGAGAGTTACAAGAGTCTCCCCGGTGGAGTCCATGATGGAGGTGGACTCTCCATTTTGGTTCTTCAGAGGAGCCGTTCCCTTCTTCCCGACCTTGTTTTTAGCGTCCTCCAGCTCTTTAGCGTCCCTGTAGATCAAAGGAAGAGACATATTGTTAGATAGCTCCAAAAACCTGGACATTAGTCAGCTTTTTATCACTTCCTGTTGCCTCACCTGGAAGGCAACGTTTCTTTGAATGCATACATTTGTTTGTTAGCCTGAAATAAGGTCTTTGATTAACACAAGCTGAAGAGATTTTATAATTTGGTTATACGACAAAATATGTAAGTAAATACCCCACTGGTGAATTTCAAAACAGCGGTTGCTAACAAGTGTCTAAATGAGACGACTTAATGTCATCACGCCCAACATTAGCTGCCTTTAGCTTAGCGGTGGTGACGTGAAGTCATGTGACCGTGCTGTAGTTCCTTTATAGCCCAACATTAGCCGCTTTTAGCTTAGCGGTGGTGACGTGAAGTCATGTGACCGTGCTGTAGTTCCTTTATAGCCCAACATTAGCCACCTTTAGCTTAGCGGTGGTGACGTGAAGTCATGTGACCGTGCTGTAGTTCCTTTATAGCCCAACATTATCTTTTAACTTCAGAAATCATAAAGTGGTGTTAACATGTAGAGAGATTATCATGCTGAACTAAACATGTAGGTATGATAAACGTTTGTTTGACACAGAGATTATTTTCTCCAAAATGTCCTCTCCATGCTGAAGGGACCAGGGAGATGCTAACTTCCAGTCGGCCATCAAATCTACGTCACAGTTGTAATATAAAATACACTTACTCAGAATAGACGGAGCTCAGGATTTCTTTCTTCCTCTTCACATTCTTGGCCTTGATCTTATAGTTATGCAAATCACTCGACTCCTCCTTGTCAGACCTAACAAACAAAGAGAGAATGAGTAAAGGGCATCCTCTGAGACAACAGAACATGTGTGAATTGAAAATGAACAGCGGTCGTACCTGAACATGCACGTCTTCTTCAGAGACGCCCACTGGTTCAGCTCCGTATCGTCAGCATGTAGAATCTGAGGGAGGAAACGGAGACTTTGAGACACATTTTTTAAAATCCTTGTCTGGACTCCTGTAGAGTTTTGAGATGTGCAGCTGTTTGGTCTGCTCAGCGAGAAGATTAAGTGCAGATCATTCCCTGGTCAGAGCTGCTCCCGGAGGAACACAATACCAGATCAGTCACTTCTAACTCATCATAGCAGCGCCTTCAGCAGCAGACAGGGAGAATGTATTCTATCAATTGTTTTCATTCACCTCTTTTCAACGAAAGCTGTTCCACGGTTTTAATCAGTTGCTCCATCGCAAACCATTTGTAGTTTCCATAGTAGTAAAACTAAAGTATTGAGCTTATTGGATTCAATCCTTGCTATCGATTAGCCAGAATTGCTTCAATGGCTACTGAGGTGGAAACTCCACACTTTAATCACCTTCTGGTAAGAAATGAACAAATACAAGTTTAAACCAAAGTCTATTTCCAGCTGGACGGACAGATAACCTGCACCACTGATGTAGCACAAGGATCTGACCCCATTACAGCAGACAAACAAGCTCTTTAAACAGGACAAGACAAAGGAAAGGGGAAGGTCTCAGCTAGAATTTACATTACAGGCTATTGAAATGTTGGCCTGACGGGCGAAACTTGCATATATGCTAATTACCAACTTAACATCCATATGATGATTGCCTGACAATGGTCAAGGCGACACCCTGAGAACATTTAGTAGGAGTGAATTTAAACTGTTAGAAAATCAACCACAGATATACATATTTATATATATATATATATATATAAATATCGACTTATGATACATCTTCATGATAGCTACAAGAGAAACCTCACATCATGTAATCCTGTATTTATGGCGCTGTGTTGCTAAACATGTTTGGAAACTGCATGGCGTTGTTTCACAAGATGAACAAAATGTATTTCAGTGGAAAAGGGGGGAATGATGTTTAACTTCAATTGGTTGATAAAAAGCAAAGACCAAAATATGTAATTTCTTCTCCAGGGTTCCAAGTAGGAAGAAGATTAATAACTCTTAAGGAGTTCCGAGGTCCATTTCAGTCATTCAGGTTTTTATTTTCAAGCCAGTTTGGCTGTGTTGAATGAATACAGCTCAAACTTGCCAGAGGATATTATTTTATAATTGTATTTTGAATTGTCGCATCAGTTCCTTAAATTAGCCTCAAATGGCTAAGCTACACAAAAACCGACACATTTGTTCCAAACGGGCAAAAAATGCCCCATTGAAAATGATTTTTTTGTAGTGCTGATGGTCTCACCTCCTCCGTGCTCAGGCCGAAGTCGTTGGGCAGCACCTGTCTGTAGCGGAACCTGCAGGGGAGGTCGTCGATGATGTCCTCGTAGTCCAGCTTATAGTATTCATCCAGGTACTGCTCGAAGCTCTTAGACTCTGAAACACAAGCAGCTGTCAGTCAGAGAACTACAGGAGGACGGTTTGTTTTAAAGGTCGTCTATTATACTGTTTATCAATATATCACAGGTCTCAGATATATCCAGAGCCTGTCTCTGATTGGCTGAAACACCAAACAGATCATTGCAGCATTACCCATAATCCCCTCTGTTTCAGCCCTGTTTCCAAAGTGCTGATTCTCTGTCTGTTACTTTAGATGAAAATAAGGAGCCCCTCCCCACGCCCCTCTGGGAGACATTTGGTTACAAAGAACTCAATGGAGCTCTAGGAGGAGATTCAGGTGATAAGGTGGGGGGGGGGGGGGTTACCTTTGTTGCTGATTGGCTAATGGTTACACAAGACAAAACATCGTTATGACATCATCAAGTGGCCAAAATCTGATCAGCTCATTTTCAGACATGTTTTTATAGAAATGGATCAAAAAGAGAGAGAATCTTTGTTCCTGAAACTTTCAGAGTCTCTTTCCACAGAGGGGACACGTGTTGATGTAGAAGAGACATGAAGAAGAGGGGACACATGTTGATGTAGAAGAGACATGAAGAAGAGGGGACAGATGTTGATGAAGAAGAGACATGAAGAAGAGGGGACACATGTTGATGTAGAGGAGACATGAAGAAGAGGGGACACATGTTGATGTAGAGGAGACATGAAGAAGAGGGGACACATGTTGATGTAGAGGAGACATGAAGAAGAGGGGACACATGTTGATGTAGAAGAGACATGAAGAAGAGGGGACACATGTTGATGTAGAAGAGACATGAAGAAGAGGGGACACATGTTGATGTAGAGGAGACATGAAGAAGAGGGGACACATGTTGATGTAGAAGAGACATGAAGAAGAGGGGACAGATGTTGATGAAGAAGAGACATGGAGAAGAAGGGACACATGTTGATGTAGAAGAGACATGAAGAAGAGGGGACACATGTTGATGTAGAGGAGACATGAAGAAGAGGGGACACATGTTGATGTAGAAGAGACATGAAGAAGAGGGGACACATGTTGATGTAGAAGAGACATGAAGAAGAGGGGACACATGTTGATGTAGAAGAGACATGAAGAAGAGGGGACACGTGTTGATGTAGAAGAGACATGAAGAAGAGGGGACACATGTTGATGTAGAAGAGACATGAAGAAGAGGGGACAGATGTTGATGAAGAAGAGACATGAAGAAGAGGGGACACATGTTGATGTAGAGGAGACATGAAGAAGAGGGGACACATGTTGATGTAGAGGAGACATGAAGAAGAGGGGACACATGTTGATGTAGAGGAGACATGAAGAAGAGGGGACACATGTTGATGTAGAAGAGACATGAAGAAGAGGGGACACATGTTGATGTAGAAGAGACATGAAGAAGAGGGGACACATGTTGATGTAGAGGAGACATGAAGAAGAGGGGACACATGTTGATGTAGAAGAGACATGAAGAAGAGGGGACAGATGTTGATGAAGAAGAGACATGGAGAAGAAGGGACACATGTTGATGTAGAAGAGACATGAAGAAGAGGGGACACATGTTGATGTAGAAGAGACATGGAGAAGAGGGGACAGATGTTGATGAAGAAGAGACATGGAGAAGAAGGGACACATGTTGATGTAGAAGAGACATGAAGAAGAAGGGACACATGTTGATGTAGAAGAGACATGAAGAAGAGGGGACACATGTTGATGTAGAAGAGACATGAAGAAGAGGGGACACATGTTGATGTAGAAGAGACATGAAGAAGAGGGGACACATGTTGATGTAGAAGAGACATGAAGAAGAGGGGACACATGTTGATGTAGGAGAGACATGAAGTGGATTTTTAAAATAGGTGAGCATTAAGTGTCAGGAGGTTGAGAGAAACTCACGAGGGTCAAACACCGGCTTGTTCTGCGTGATGACTTCTGCAAAGTGAGACTTTCTCCTCTTTTTGCCCGATTGTGGCAAGTCCTCTTTCTTCATCGTCTTCCTCTCCTTCTTCTTCTTCTTCTTGGAGGCCGTCTGCTGGCTGGGGTCGTAGTCTGCATCCATCTGGTTTAACACGGGAAGGATGGAAGAGTTTCTCTCAGATCACACACACTTTGTAATATCCCAGGATGAAGGAGGGTTATATTGAAAGTTCAGTTTACTCACAATGAAGTTGTCATCGTCGCAGTGCGGCCCAGAGGCGTTATACTCTCCTTCCTCTTCACCACCACCATCCTTTTCTCTTTCCTCCCCAGTCCACGTGTCCCAGTTCCAGTGTTCTGCACAATCAACAAGCTATGGGTTACATCTCCAAACTGCATAATCTTGAAGTCAAATGTAAAACCTTTTATCAGACCCTTTCCATACATGTTAAGACCTCATCTCCACTTGTAGTTCTAACCGGTTACCTTGGCGACACACTTTACCTCACATTCACTATATACAGTATTGATTGTCCTTCCTCCTTATCTTCCAACCATTTGCGGTATTTCTGGAACTTTAAGTATTTCTGGATCTTTAAGTATTTTTGGAACTTTAAGCATATTTGGAACTTTAAGTTTATTTGCAACTTTAAGTATTTTTGGAACTTTAAGTTTATTTGGATCTTTAAGTATTTTTGGAACTTTAAGCATTTTTGGAACTTTAAGTTTATTTGGATCTTTAAGTATTTTTGGAACTTTAAGCATTTTTGGATCTTTAAGTATTTTTGGAACTTTACGGTATTTTTGGAACTTTAAGTATATTTGGAACTTTAAGTATTTTTGGATTTTTAAGTATTTTTGGAACTTTACGGTATTTTTGGAACTTTAAGCATTTTTGGATCTTTAAGTATTTTTGGAACTTTAAGTATATTTGGAACTTTAAGTATTTCTGGAACTTTAAGTATTTTTGGAACTTTAAGTATTTCTGGAACTTTAAGTATTTTTGGACCTTTGGACCCTTTCCATACATTTTAAGACCTCATCTCAACTTGGGAGTTCTAACCGGTTACCTTGGCGACACACTTTACCTCACATTGACTATATACAGTATTGATTGTCCTTCCTCCTTATCTTCCAACCATTTGGACGCAGACTTGCATTTCCCCATAACGATGTTGCTTAACAACCGACGTAAACGGACCTGCATGCTATCGAGCAGTGAGCGTGCGATGTCCTGTTCAGATTAGTGTTGCACGGTGTACCGATACTTGAAAGGCACTGCGATACCCTGCCGTTAAAAACTTTACGATTCCTCAGTTTCGGAAGTTGACAGTGAGGGCAAGCCTACGTACACCACGAGGCCTGCCTGTAAGAAATGTATTAATTTGATTTAATACGAATTCTAGTCATTTTTTTATTTATTGTTCTCATTGTTTCAAAGTTTGTGTTCTGGCTCTGGTTTGAAATAGAGCACAATAATTACATTTAAGACCTTTTCCCTTTTTTAAGAAAAGTATCGAAAAAGAATCGGAATTCTTGACTTGGTATCGAAACCAAAATGTTGGTATCGTGGCAACACAAGTTCAGATGAGGTCAAACCCAACGGGATGCCATAAATAAACGACACACCTACGCAATGATTACATTCAGGCAGACTGTAGAATACAACCTCTTTGGACAATTTATATACTTATTGAAAACAAGCTACAAAATGTAATATCTTGGAAAATGCCGTTTAATAGCCTTAATTTTCAATAAATTGATTTATCAACTTGCTTGTACTTTTTAAGACCCGCGGACTACCCTGGATAGGTAAAACACAGAGTTGATTATTGCAAAGAATCAATAGGAAATTAAACATGTAGAATTACTGAGATGTGTTTCTTGCTGCTACATTCAAATCCAAGCAATCCCTTCTGATTCCTTGCAAACATAACAGGATCAACTTTACATTTTGAGTGAATAGAAGCACTAACGCATTGAAATGAAGCAGGCGTCTCAACAAAAGAAAGACTTACCCTCAAGTTCCTCATCGGCTTCAAACTGAGGCTTCTCGTCCTCTGCTCCTCCGTAGTACTCATCCCCGAAGAACTTCTAAAAATGGAAAGAAAATAGAATATATTTGAGTTGAAATGTCTTAAAACTGATAAGTTGAGTAGCATGCAGCAGACACGTTGGCTGATTTAAAGCTCTGCACTGACACACAGCTGCTCACTGACTTCATGTAGCACAGGTCTGATTAGATTAACTCAACACACCTGTGTGAGTGAGTCAGAGAGCTCAGGTGTTACACTAACGAGATCCAGAGACCCAGCAGGAGGAAGCCTTCTCTACTGAGACAGGTCCAAATGTCTTTCTCTTAAAAAGCCCATTTGAATAATTGCTAAACCCCGCCTCCTCTGTTACTGTTGATATGCCAATCAAGCTCTCCATTCTCATCCCATATATTCACAACGACAGATTGTGGCTCTCCCCAAAGTGTCGAATGAACCCTGATTGGTCAGAGGATGCTTCCCTCTCCCAGGATGGACAGATGTGCAATAGATGTCTTTGCACAATTTAACAAAACAAAAGTAAAGAAGGAGCATGGTTATTGTATTCAAGTGTGGAGCTACGTATGACACGTGGCTGACATTTCTTTTAAACATTTAGACTTGACCTGCTAAACCGTAAAGCTTATTGTCCTTAAAGTAGGACAAGCAAGAGAAGCAGTTGGATTTATATTTCGCTACGTGTTTTGTAAGCATGTTTCCCTTGCTTTATCAAGGCTTTTTAGGACAAAAACTCTATTTTTGGCAAACCTAAAACGTGTTCAGGTAACATTGGAATGGGGTTGGTTAACCGTGAAAATCTACGTAAAATAAAAATAAGATGTGCTTGATTAATCCCAATTTGGGAAATGTTTGATTTTGACATGAGATCAGGACAGAGCTGGTGTAGTGATACTAAACTCTGATTACATTCAGGAAACCAGCTTCCATTTCCTATCATCAACAAAAATAGTCCTCTAGGATTTAGAGATAAGGTTTGTTTACGGCAAGTAGTGTGTGCCATCACTTGCAGCTTACGTCCGGGCAGACCAATCACAATATTTGAAACTCTCCTCATAATATTCAGTGTAACATGTATTCATGTATTTTTTCTTTTAATGTTTATTTGATTGAAATCAGGACGGCAGAAAGCTTACACATCTTCCGGCGCAGACTGAAAACTCATCTCTTTCGACTCCACTTCGAGCGATAGAATTACTAACAAAGCACTTATATACTAATAAAGGACTGACTTATCTATAGCCAGTTGAGTAGCACTTGAAATGTTTGGCTCTATGAAACCTGATGTACTTATATGATTCGGTTTTCTTTAAGTTTGTATCTTCCTGGTCGAATGCACTTATTGTAAGTCGCTTTTAGAGATGTCCCGATCCGATCACGTGATCGGGGATCGGAGCCGATCACGTGATTTTCAAAAGATCGGGGATCGGGATTTATTTATTTTTTTTTTTAAATACTTTTTTTAAAATTTTGTATTCAATATTACAAAACAAAAATGCCCATGTTCAAGTCTTAAAGTCACCCTGATGCCTTAGTTTTGGTTTCAAATTACAGAACATCATGTATGTGTCGCTTCTTCGGGGCTTGTTTTCATAGACCTGCTTATTTCTCTCAAATCTGGCAACAGAGTGGGCGCAGTGTCTAATTGTAGCAGTAAGCTAACGAGTACTGACAAGCTTGATTTAGTTTTGATCCAATGCTGCACAACTGAACTGATCCAATGCTGCTGTGAAAGAAAGAAGCTGTATCCATGTTGGATAGAATATCCAATTTAAATAAAAAAATAACCTTAAGGGACAACTGGAATGCTTTTTTTCTTTTTTTTCTCTTAATGCATTGCATAAAGATCGGATCGGGAAAAACCGGTATCGGCAAATTGTTAAAATCAAATGATCGGAATCGGATCGGGAGCAAAAAAAGGTGATCGGGACATCCCTAGTCGCTTTGGGTAAAAGCGTCAACTAAATGCAACGTTTGCTTTTAAAAAGCTATTTTCTTAATGTCTTTCATTTTTGTAAAGTACTTTGAATGCCTTGTGTTGAAAGGTGTTTTCTAAATTAGGGTTTTTGTATTTTGTTTCCAAAT
Organism: Notothenia rossii; assembly: GCF_949606895.1. Taxonomy (NCBI): domain Eukaryota; kingdom Metazoa; phylum Chordata; class Actinopteri; order Perciformes; family Nototheniidae; genus Notothenia; species Notothenia rossii. The sequence goes on from NC_136906.1 coordinate 4,368,014, forward strand.
GTTTTTACATCGTGTATGAGGGTTTTCAGTCTGTGGCTATAAGGATGGTTTTATTGTCTCATGCTTTTACATTAGTTTCTTTTTGTCCCATCGGTTTTGTCTAAATGTATTCATGTATTGATGTACAGCACTTTGGTCAACTGTTGTTTTTAAACGTGCTAAATAAATAAAGTTGGATTGGATAAACTTGCCTTACTTTGTATTCTTTGCACACTGAAACCTCTCGTGTAGACCCACCTGCATGAGCTGGTCGTGCTGCCCCGGATCAAAGTCCCCCTTCAGGTCGCTGTGACTGAAGGCCAGCTGCTCGTTGCCCGTCAGCTCCTGCAGCTTCTTCAGCTTCTCCATGATCTCACTGCGCTTCAGGTTCTTCAGCTGCTTCAGCTGCTCCTGCTTCTGCTCCTTCTCCTGAGGAGGGGTGCACCGAGGGGGCAAAGGAAGAGCAGAGAGAGAGAGAGGGGGGGGGGGTATTAGATTCAAGGTTCAAGGCTTTCATTGTCATTTGCACACAGCTACAGTGTAGTTCTCATCCTGTACTCAAGTAAAAGTAAAGAGGCTTTGAAATGTACTTCAGTAAAAAGTACCCATAACTAGCAGCTGTTTTAAAGAGTACCTGACCTCCCTTTATATTAATAGAACAATAATGTCATTGTTAGCTAATGAATGTTTCCATGCTGAACAACGGCAACATGACAACGTTTCCATTGGTCCCTCTTCTTTAGAGAAGACCAGGAAATGATGGATACACGGATCGTGTTCAAATCAATAGGCACGCAATGACTCTAAATAATAATGATCACGCCACCAAACACACATTCAGACTAAAGGAACCAGCCTGTTTGGAAAATGTAAGAAGTAGACAGTACAGGTATTTGTGTTCAACATGTAAGAAGTAGGAAGTACAGGTATTTGTGTTCAACATGTGAGAAATAGAAAGTACAGGTATTTGGGTTCAACATGTAAGAAGTAGAAAGTACAGGTATTTGTGTTCAACATGTGAGAAGTAGAAAGTACAAGTATTTGTGTTCAATATGTAAGAAGTAGAAAGTACAGGTATTTGTGTTCAACATGTAAGAAGTAGGAAGTACAGGTATTTGTGTTCAACATGTAAGAAGTAGAAAGTACAGGTATTTGTGTTCAACATGTGAGAAGTAGAAAGTACAGGTATTTGTGTTCAACATGTAAGAAGTAGAAAGTACAGGTATTTGTGTTCAACATGTGAGAAGTAGAAAGTACAAGTATTTGTGTTCAATATGTAAGAAGTAGAAAGTACAGGTATTTGTGTTCAACATGAGAGAAGTAGAAAGTACAGGTATTTGTGTTCAACATGTGAGAAGTAGAAAGTACAGGTATTTGTGTTCAACATGTAAGAAGTAGAAAGTAAAAAGTCATCAGAAAAATAAGTAGTGGAGTAAAGTACTGATACCAGAGAAACATGTACTTAAGTACAGTAACAAAGTATTTGTACTCCACTACTTCCCACCTCTGTATATATGTAATAAGAGTCATACTGGAGAGATCAAGGGATTTTAACCTTTTGCTTCCTCTCCTTCACTTCGTCCCTTTTGAGTTTCCTGCTGTCGTCCTTGGTCCTCACGGAGGTGGCGATGCTTCGCGGGTACGTTTTGACCCGCGCTGCGTCCGGCTCTTCGTAGCGGAAGTTGTATTTCCTCTCAAAGTCCTCCTGACGCTCCAGGAAAGACTCGCCTTCCTCCTCAGAGTCCTCCACGTCATCCTGCAACACCTCCTCGTAGGTCGGGATCCTGAACGCATCAGAAGAGATCGTATATTAATAGAGTGGTGCAGGAATGAGTCCTTAAAAGGTCCCCTATTCATGTCTCTTCTACATCAACATGTGTCCCCTCTTCTTCATGTCTCTTCTACATCAACATGTGTCCCCTCTTCTTCATGTCTCTTCTACATCAACATGTGTCCCCTCTTCTTCATGTCTCTTCTACATCAACATGTGTCCCCTCTTCTTCATGTCTCTTCTACATCAACATGTGTCCCCTCTTCTTCATGTCTCTCCTACATCAACATGTGTCCCCTTTTCTTCATGTCTCTTCTACATCAACATGTGTCCCCTCTTCTCCATGTCTCTTCTACATCAACATGTGTCCCCTCTTCTTCATGTCTCTTCTACATCAACATGTGTCCCCTCTTCTTCATGTCTCTTCTACATCAACATGTGTCCCCTCTTCTTCATGTGTCTTCTACATCAACATGTGTCCCCTCTTCTTCATGTCTCTTCTACATCAACATGTGTCCCCTCTTCTCCATGTCTCTTCTATATCAACATGTGTCCCCTCTTCTTCATGTCTCTTCTACATCAACATGTGTCCCCTCTTCTTCATGTCTCTTCTACATCAACATGTGTCCCCTCTTCTTCATGTCTCTCCTACATCAACACGTGTCCCCTCTTCTTCATGTCTCTTCTACATCAACATGTGTCCCCTCTTCTTCATGTCTCTTCTACATCAACATGGGTCCCCTCTTCTTCATGTCTCTTCTACATCAACATGTGTCCCCTGTTCTCCATGTCTCTTCTTCATCAACATGTGTCCCCTCTTCTTCATGTCTCTTCTACATCAACATGTGTCCCCTCTTCTTCATGTCTCTTCTACATCAACATGTGTCCCCTCTTCTTCATGTCTCTTCTACATCAACATGTGTCCCCTCTTCTTCATGTCTCTTCTACATCAACATGTGTCCCCTCTTCTCCATGTCTCTTCTACATCAACATGTGTCCCCTCTTCTTCATGTCTCTTCTTCATCAACATGTGTCCCCTCTTCTCCATGTCTCTTCTACATCAACATGTGTCCCCTCTTCTTCATGCCTCTTCTACATCAACATGTGTCCCCTCTTCTCCATGTCTCTTCTACATCAACATGTGTCCCCTCTTCTCCATGTCTCTTCTACATCTACATGTGTCCCCTCTGTGGAAAGAGACTCTGAAAGTTTCAGGAACAAAGATTCTCTCTCTTTTTGATCCATTTCTATAAAAACCTGTCTGAAAATGAGCTGATCAGATTTTGGCCACTTTATGATGTCATAACGATGTTTTGTCTTGAGTAACCATTAGCCAATCAGCAACCAAGGTAACCCCCCCCCCCCCCTTATCACCTGAATCTCCTCCTAGAGCACCATTGAGTTCTTTTTAACCAAATGTCTCTCGGAGGGGCGTGGGGAGGGGCTCCTTATTTTCATCTAAAGTAACGGACAGAGAATCAGCACTTTGGAAACAGGGCTGAAACAGAGGGGATTATGGGTAATGCTGCAATGATCCGTTTGGTGTTTCAGCCAATCAGAGACAGGCTCTGGATATATCTGAGACCTGTACTATATTGATGAGAAACAGTAGAATAGACGACCTTTAAACTGAGCAATGAGTCAGCATCTGATCACATACCGCTCATCATCGCCCTCATCTTCCTCCTTGTAGCCCTTGTTGAGGACGTAGTCTCTCAGGAAACATTCCTTATCGTCCAACTCCGGGTCATTCCAGTAGTCCCTTAAGTATTTCTGTCCCAACACAAAACTCTCATTACTGAGCAATCCTCAAAGATTCAACAGTCAAGGCTTAGCAGCTACAGAGTAGATATGTGAATATAGGAATAGAACAGTGCAAGAGAATGTGTTGAGATGTGCAGGTCTATATGCAACTGAATGGAATATGATATATAGATACATAATTAGCACGATGCAAACAGTTGTTAAGAAAAATAAAAAGATGGACGACTCTGTAAAACTATTTAACTACATCGTACACTGAAGTTGAAATGTGATCCAAAACTAAAAATTTTAACAAAATAAAAAGTGAATGTGTGTTATGGCCTGTGGAATAGGGCTGCTCAATTAATCGTATTTTAAAATCGTGATTACGGCTTGCAACGATTACGAAAACAACGTAATTGAAATAAAACGATTTTTTTTTTTTTGTTTTTTTTTTTTTTTTTCAGTTGAGTTATACTTAAAGTTCAGGGTAATCAATTGTTAAAAACATACTGTTCAAAAAAATTTCTCCAATAAATGGATGTTTTCAAAGTCAATGAATAATCGCAATTACAATTATTGACCCAAATAATCGAGATTATGATTTTTGCCATAATCGAGCGGCCCTAGCGTGGAATGTAACAAACATGTGTATCTTACAGTTAGTCTGATGTGTCACACTCACCAGGTCCTTCACCTCCTCCGGTCCCTCGAGGTCAGTCTTGTCTTTCAGCCACTCCACAAAGTCTTTCTCCTCTTTCTCCTAAACACAGAAGCAGAGAGGTGATCCTGATCTGTGGGGCTCTTAGGTCGCATTCACACCTAATACTCCGCTTCTCACCAGACGACAGTTTGTTACATTCTTTCATTTTTCAGAAGGTTCGGTTTGCGTTCACACTAGGGCTGTCCCGAATACCATTTTTCAGGCT
>NC_136906.1:4372635-4452774 GCF_949606895.1 Notothenia rossii
CGTCTTCCTCTCCTTCTTCTTTTTCTTCTTGGAGGCCGTCTGCTGGCTGGGGTCGTAGTCTGCATCCATCTGGTTTAACACGGGAAGGATGGAAGAGTTTCTCTCAGATCACACACACTTTGTAACATCCCAGGATGAAGGAGGGTTATATTGAAAGTTCAGTTTACTCACAATGAAGTTGTCATCGTCGCAGTGCGGCCCAGAGGCGTTATACTCTCCTTCCTCTTCACCACCACCATCCTTTTCTCTTTCCTCCCCAGTCCACGTGTCCCAGTTCCAGTGTTCTGCACAAACAACAAGCTATGGGTTACATCTCCAAACTGCATATCAGGGTATCTGCAGGAATCTTGAAGTCAAATGTAAAACCTTTTAAGACCCATTCCATACATGTTAAGACCTCATCTCCACTTGGAGTTCTAACCGGTTACCTTGGCGACACACTTTACCTCACATTGACTATATACAGTATTGATTGTCCTTCCTCCTTATCTTCCAACCATTTGCGGTATTTCTGGAACTTTAAGTATTTCTGGATCTTTAAGTATTTTTGGAACTTTAAGTATTTTTGAACCTTTGGACCCTTTCCATACATTTTAAGACCTCTTCGCCACTTTGAGTTTTAACTGGTTACCTTGGCGACACACTTTACCTCACATTGACTATATACAGTATTGATTGTCCTTCCTCCTTATCTTCCAACCATTTGCGGTATTTCTGGAACTTTAAGTATTTTTGGATCTTTAAGTATTTTTGGAATATACGGTATTTTTGGAACTTTAAGCATTTTTGGAATTTACGGTATTTTTGGAACTTTAAGCATTTTTGGAACTTTATGTATTTTTTGAATTTACGGTATTTTTGGAACTTTAAGTAATTTTGGAACTTTAAGCATTTTTGGAATTTCAGGTATTTCTGGAACTTTAAGTATTTTTGGAATTTACAGTATTTTTGGAACTTTAAGCATTTTTAGAATTTACAGTATTTTTGGAACTTTAAGTATTTTTGGACCCTTTCCATACATTTTAAGACCTCATCTCCACTTGGAGTTCTAACCGGTTACCTTGGCGACACACTTTACCTCACATTGACTATATACAGTATTGATTGTCCTTCCTCCTTATCTTCCAACCATTTGGACGCAGACTTGCATTTCCCCATAACGATGTTGTTTAACAACCGGCGTAAACGGACCTGCATGCTATCGAGCAGTGAGCGTGCGATGTCCTGTTCAGATAAGTGTTGCACGGTGTACCGATACTTGAAAGGCACTGCGATACCCTGCCGTTAAAAACTTTACGATTCCTCAGTTTCGGAAGTATTTGAGCTATATCTCTGACAGTGAGGGCAAGCCTACGTACACCACGAGGCCTGTCTGTAAGAAATGTATTAATTTATATACTTATTGAAAACAAGCTACAAAATGTAATATCTTGGAAAATGCCGTTTAATAGCCTTAATTTTCGCTAAATTGATTTATCAACTTGTTTGTACTTTTTAAGACCCGCGGACTACCCTGAATAGGTAAAACACAGAGTTGATTATTGCAAAGAATCAATAGGAAATTAAACATGTAGAATTACTGAGATGTGTTTCTTGCTGCTACATTCAAATCCAAGCAATCCCTTCTGATTCCTTGCCAAGATAACAGGATCAACTTTACATTTTGAGTGAATAGAAAAACGCGTTGAAATGAAGCATGCGTCTCAACAAAAGAAAGACTTACCCTCAAGTTCCTCATCGGCTTCAAACTGAGGCTTCTCGTCCTCTGCTCCTCCGTAGTACTCATCCCCGAAGAACTTCTAAAAATGGAAAGAAAATGGAATATATTTGAGTTGAAATGTCTTAAAACTGATGCAGCAGACACGTTGGCTGATTTAAAGCTCTGCACTGACACACAGCTGCTCACTGACCTCATGTAGCACAGGTCTGATTAGATTAACTCAACACACCCGTGTGAGTGAGTCAGAGAGCTCAGGTGTTACACTAACGAGATCCAGAGACCCAGCAGGAGGAAGCCTTCTCTACTGAGACAGGTCCAAATGTCCTTTTCTTAAAAAGTCCATTTGAATAATTGCTAAACCCCGCCTCCTCTGTTACTGTTGATATGCCAATCAAGCTCTCCATTCTCATCCCATATATTCCCAACGACAGATTGTGGCTCTCCCCAAAGTGTTGAATGAACCCTGATTGGTCAGAGGATGCTTCTCTCTCCCAGGATGGACAGATGTGCAATAGATGTCTTTACAGAATTTAACAAAACAAAAGTAAAGAAGGAGCATGGTTATTGTATTCAAGTGTGGAGCTACGTATGACACGTGGCTGACATTTATTTTAAACATTTTAGATTTGACAATAACCTGCTAAACCGTAAAGCTTATTGTCCTTAAAGTAGGACAAGCAAGAGAAGCAGTTGGATTTATATTTCGCTACGTGTTTTGTAAGCATTGCTTTATCAAGGCTTTTTAGGACAAAAACTCATATTTTTGGCAAACCTAAAACGTGTTCAGGTAACATTGGAATGGGGTTGGTTGACCGTGAAAATCTACGTAAAATAAAAATAAGATGTGCTTGATTAATCCCAATTTGGGAAATGTTTGATTTTGACATGAGATCAGGACAGAGCTGGTGTAGTTATACTAAACTCTGATTACATTCAGGATTTCCATTTCCTATCATCAAAAAAATAGTCCTCTAGGATTTAGAGATAAGGTTTGTTTACGGCAAGTAGCCAGTGTGTGCCATCACTTGCAGCTTACGTCCGGGCAGACCAATCACAACATTTGAAACTCTCCTCATAATATTCAGTGTAACATGTGTTTTTTCTTTTAATGTTTATTTTATTATCTGGCTCCAAAATGGTGGAATGAGCTCCCCATTGAAATCAGGACAGCAGAAAGCTTACACGTCTTCTTCAGACTGAAAACTCATCTCTTTAGACTCCACTTCGAGCGACTGAATTACTAACAAAGCACTTATAGACTAATAAAGGGCTGGCTTATCTAAAGCCAGTTGAGTAGCACTTGAAATGTTTGGCTCTATGAAACCTGATGTACTTATATGATTCGGTTTTCTTTAAGTTTGTATCTTCCTTGTCGAATGCACTTATTGTAAGTCGCTTTTAGAGATGATCCGATGTGATTTTCAAAAGATCGGAATCGGGAGGAAAAAAATCGGGGATCGAGATTTTTTTTTTTTTTTTTTTTTTAAATAATTTTTTTTAAATTTTGTATTCAATGTTACAAAACAAAAATGACCATGTTCAAGTCTTAAAGTCATCCTGAGGCCTTAGTTTTGGTTTCAAATTACAGAACATCATGTATGTGTTGCTTCTTTGGGGCTTGTTTTCATAGACCTGGTTATTTCTCTCAAATCTGGCAACAGAGTGGGCAGGGCGCAGTGTCTAATTGTAGCAGTAAGCTAACGAGTACTGATAAGCTTTATTTTGTTTTGATCCAATGCTGCACAACTGAACTGATCCAATGCTGCTGTGAAAGAAAGAAGCTATATCCATGTTGGATAGAATATCCAATTTAAATAAAAAAATAACCTTAAGGGACAACATGAATGCTTTTTTTTCTCTTAATGCATTGCATAAAGATCGGATCGGGAAAAATCGGTATCGGCAAATTGTCTAAATCAAATGATCGGAATCGGATCGGGAGCAAAAAAAGGTGATCGGGACATCCCTAGTCGCTTTGGATAACAGCGTCAGCTAAATGCAACGTTTGCTTTTAAAAAGCTATTTTCTTGATGTCTTTCATTTTTGTAAAGTACTTTGAATGCCTTGTGTTTAAAGGTGTTTTCTAAATTAGGGTTTTCAGTCTGTGGCTATAAGGATGGTTTTATTGTCTCATGCTTTTACATTAGTTTCTTTTTGTCCCATCGGTTTTGTCTAAATGTATTCATGTATTGATGTACAGCACTTTGGTCAACTGTTGTTTTTAAACGTGCTAAATAAATAAAGTTGGATTGGATAAACTTGCCTTACTTTGTATTCTTTGCACACTCAAACCTCTCGTGTAGACCCACCTGCATGAGCTGGTCGTGCTGCCCCGGATCAAAGTCCCCCTTCAGGTCGCTGTGACTGAAGGCCAGCTGCTCGTTGCCCGTCAGCTCCTGCAGCTTCTTCAGCTTCTCCATGATCTCACTGCGCTTCAGGTTCTTCAGCTGCTTCAGCTGCTCCTGCTTCTGCTCCTTCTCCTGAGGAGGGGTGCACCGAGGGGGCAAAGGAAGAGCAGAGAGAGAGAGGGAGGGGGGGGGGGGGGGGGGGGGTGTATTAGATTCAAGGTTCAAGGCTTTCATTGTCATTTGTACACAGCTACTCATCCTGTACTCAAGTCAAAGTAAAGAGGCTTTGAAATGTACTTCAGTAAAAAGTACCCATAACTAGCAGCTGTTTTAAAGAGTACCTGACCTCCCTTTATATTAATAGAACAATAATGTCATTGTTAGCTAATGAATGTTTCCATGGTGACCAACGGCAACATGACAACGTTTCCATTGGTCACTCTTCTTTAGAGAAGACCAGGAAATGATGGATACACGGATCGTGTTCAAATCAATAGGCACGTAATGACTCTAAATAATAATGATCACGCCACCAAACACACATTCAGACTAAAGGAACCAGCCTGTTTGGGAAATGTGAGAAGTAGAAAGTACAGGTATTTGAGTTCAACATGTGAGAAGTAGAAAGTACAGGTATTTGTGTTCAACATGTAAGAAGTAGAAAGTACAGGTATTTGAGTTCAACATGTAAGAAGTAGAAAGTACAGGTATTTGGGTTCAACATGTAAGAAGTAGAAAGTACAGGTATTTGAGTTCAACATGTAAGAAGTAGAAAGTACAGGTATTTGTGTTCAACATGTAAGAAGTAGAAAGTACAGGTATTTGAGTTCAACATGTAAGAAGTAGAAAGTACAGGTATTTGGGTTCAACATGTAAGAAGTAGAAAGTACAGGTATTTGTGTTCAACATGTAAGAAGTAGAAAGTACAGGTATTTGGGTTCAAAGTGTAAGAAGTCAAAGTAAAAAGTCGTCAGAAAAATAAGTAGTGGAGTAAAGTACTGATACCAGAAGAATGTACTTAAGTACAGTAACAAAGTATTTGTACTCCACTACTTCCCACCTCTGTATATATGTAATACGAGTCATACTGGAGAGATCAAGGGATTGTAACCTTTTGCTTCCTCTCCTTCACTTCGTCCCTTTTGAGTTTCCTGCTGTCGTCCTTGGTCCTCACGGAGGTGGCGATGCTTCGCGGGTACGTTTTGACCCGCGCTGCGTCCGGCTCTTCGTAGCGGAAGTTGTATTTCCTCTCAAAGTCCTCCTGACGCTCCAGGAAAGACTCGCCTTCCTCCTCAGAGTCCTCCACGTCATCCTGCAACACCTCCTCGTAGGTCGGGATCCTGAACGCATCAGAAGAGATCGTATATTAATAGAGTGGTGCAGGAATGAGTCCTTAAAGGTCCCCTATTCATGTCTCTTCTACATCAACATGTGTCCCCTCTTCTTCATGTCTCTTCTACATCAACATGTGTCCCCTCTTCTTCATGTCTCTTCTACATCAACATGTGTCCCCTCTTCTTCATGTCTCTTCTACATCAACATGTGTCCCCTCTTCTTCATGTCTCTTCTACATCAACATGTGTCCCCTCTTCTTCATGTCTCTTCTACATCAACATGTGTCCCCTCTTCTTCATGTCTCTTCTACATCAACATGTGTCCCCTCTTCTTCATGTCTCTTCTACATCAACATGTGTCCCCTCTTCTTCATGTCTCTTCTACATCAACATGTGTCCCCTCTTCTCCATGTCTCTTCTACATCAACATGTGTCCCCTCTTCTTCATGTCTCGTCTACATCAACACGTGTCCCCTCTTCTACATCAACATGTGTCCCCTCTTCTACATCAACATGTGTCCCCTCTTCTCCATGTCTCTTCTACATCAACATGTGTCCCCTCTTCTTCATGTCTCTTCTACATCAGCATGTGTCCCCTCTTCTCCATGTCTCTTCTACATCAACATGTGTCCCCTCTTCTTCATGTCTCTTCTACATCAACATGTGTCCCCTCTTCTTCATGTCTCTTCTACATCAACATGTGTCCCCTCTTCTTCATGTCTCTTCTACATCAACATGTGTCCCCTCTTCTCCATGTCTCTTCTACATCAACATGTGTCCCCTCTTCTTCATGTCTCTTCTACATCAGCATGTGTCCCCTCTTCTCCATGTCTCTTCTACATCAACATGTGTCCCCTCTTCTTCATGTCTCTTCTACATCAACATGTGTCCCCTCTTCTTCATGTCTCTTCTACATCAACATGTGTCCCCTCTTCTTCATGTCTCTTCTACATCAACATGTGTCCCCTCTTCTTCATGTCTCTTCTACATCAACATGTGTCCCCTCTTCTTCATCAACATGTGTCCCCTCTTCTTCATGTCTCTTCTACATCAACATGTGTCCCCTCTTCTCCATGTCTCTTCTACATCAACATGTGTCCCCTCTTCTTCATGTCTCTTCTACATCAACATGTGTCCCCTCTTCTCCATGTCTCTTCTACATCAACATGTGTCCCCTCTGTGGAAAGAGACTCTGAAAGTTTCAGGAACAAAGATTCTCTCTCTTTTTGATCCATTTCTATAAAAACCTGTCTGAAAATGAGCTGATCAGATTTTGGCCCCTTTATGATGTCATAACGATGTTTTGTCTTGAGTAACCATTAGCCAATCAGCAACCAAGGTAACCCCCCCCCCCCTTATCACCTGAATCTCCTCTAGAGCACCATTGAGTTCTTTGTAACCAAATCTCTCTCAGAGGGGCGTGGGGAGGGGCTCCTTACTTTCAACTAAAGTAACAGACAGAGAATCAGCACTTTGGAAACAGGGCTGAAACAGAGGGGATTATGGGTAATGCTGCAATGATCCGTTTGGTGTTTCAGCCAATCAGAGACAGGCTCTGGATATATCTGAGACCTGTGATATATTGATGAAGAACAGTATAATAGGGGGCCTTCAAACCGAGCAATGAGTCAGCATCTGATCACATACCGCTCATCATCGCCCTCATCTTCCTCCTTGTAGCCCTTGTTGAGGACGTAGTCTCTCAGGAAACATTCCTTATCGTCCAGCTCCGGGTCATTCCAGTAGTCCCTTAAGTATTTCTGTCCCAACACAAAACTCTCATTACTGAGCAATCCTCAAAGATTCAACAGTCAAGGCTTAGCAGCTACAGAGTAGATAATGTGAATATAGGAATAGAACAGTGCAAGAGAATGTGTTGAGATGTGCACGTCTATATGCAAGTGGATGGAATATGATGTATAGATACATAATTAGCACGATGCAAACAGTTGTTAAGAAAAATAAAAAGATGGACGACTCTGTAAAACTATTTAGCTACATCGTACACTGAAGTTGAAATGTGATCCAAAACAAAACATTTTAACAAAATAAAAAGTGAATGTGTGTTATGGCCTGTGGATTAGGGCTGCTCAATTAATCATATTTTAAAATCGTGATTACGGCTTGCAACGATTACGAAAAAAAACGTAATCGAAATAAAACGATTATATTTTTATTATTACTATTTTTTTTTTTTCAGTTGAGTTATACTTAAAGTCTCGGGTAATTAACTGTTAAAAACATACTGTTCAAAACATTTGCTCAAATAAATGGATGTTTTCAAATTCAATGAATAATCGCAATTACAATTATTGACCCAAATAATCGAGATTATGATTTTTGCCATAATCGAACAGCCCTAGCGTGGAATGTAACAAACATGTGTATCTTACAGTTAGTACTCACCAGGTCCTTCACCTCCTCCGGTCCCTCGAGGTCAGTCTTGTCTTTCAGCCACTCCACAAAGTCTTTCTCCTCTTTCTCCTAAACACAGAAGCAGAGAGGTGATCCTGATCTGTGGGGCTCTTAGGTCGCATTCACACCTAATACTCCGCTTCTCACCAGACGAGTTCGTTACATTCTTTCATTTTTCAGAAGGTTCGGTTTGCGTTCACACTAGGGCTGTCCAGAATACCATTTTTCAGGCTCCGGATATTCGGTAGTAATCAGCAGCGAATATCAAACGTTATCGTTTACTTTCTCCGCCTTTATATGTAGATATTACTTTTCTCCGTTAATCTCCGTCACATTGTTTCCATAGCAACAACAACTTCCTGTCAACAGCGCTACCTCTCCTTCAAAATAAAAGCATGTCCATAAATAGGAGACATATACAACTGCAACGAAAGTAACAAACACAATGCGATATCCTTTTCAATTTCAAAGAACACAAATTGGGTTACATTAACAAATAACTATAAAACAACAATACTGTAGAATACAGGGATGCTAACGCAGGTATGGTGAAAAAAGAGAGAACTATTCGAAGCAGGAAAAAAACAGCGTAATACCATCGGACAAAGGCCTGTGCTATAATCCTTAAATTAACTGGCTATTCTTTATAATATACTCAGATCAATAGAGACAGAGATGTTAAGTTATAAATCAAGGGTTTTTATTATTATTTACAGCAGGGGTGGGGAACCTTTTTCCTTTAAATTTGTACAACATCCTCCGAGGGCCGTACAAATTATTGAACTCAACCTCTGCTTAAAAAAACTAAAATCACAGCCCATTCATTTTGCCTTTCTTTCATGCTGTGCAAAGAAAAAGCAACCTCTTAATCCAGATATTTTACCATGACTCGCGCATGCATGCATGTGCAGTGTGGCATGACCACCAAAACAGAAAGATATGTACACGATGTGTGCAAATCTATTTAGTATCCATGTGAACATGATTTAAGTGGGGGGGACCTAACCTCCTCTAGGGGGGTCCGGGGGCATGCTCCCCCGGGAAGATTTTTTTTAAATATTGAACTTAAAAGCATTAATCTGGTGCACTTTGAGAGCAACATGAGGAGATCTATGGATACATCTTTCAACACCCATTTGAAACAGAACTGGAAGCAGATTTTTTTGTGTGGATATTTTACAAATCACTCCCCTTTTAAACTCTATTCTTGTTATTTTTATGTTATTCAAACTTTCTTGTTACTGCCATATAGTATTTTATACCTGTTTTTCATTTAGTCTCTAATGTCTCTAATAATTATAATGATCATATCAAGGTGTGCCTTAACCTCATCGAGCTGAGGTTATCTGAGCCTCGCAGGAGAGCTCTCTTCCACCTGGTTGTAGAAAAGCTCTTTAAATTCGTTAGCATAGCTAGCTAACCAGATGCTAATAACAACAGATCGCCACTGTGCTTACAACTAAAGACACAGCCTCGCAAACACTGCAGCATGTGTACGGCTCCTTATGGGTACTGCAATATTTGAAGAGCTGGAGCGGCGTTCCGGTGCTCTCCGTCTCCGTTACTCAGACGAGACATAACCACGTGAAGACCTATGATGAAGACACGTTACGCTCGTGTTGTGTGCAATGAACCTGTCCTTGGCCAGGAAAAACAGGCACTCGCTTGTTTAATTATTTTGCGATCTAGATTTCTTCTTCTTTTTTGAAGTGAGAAGTTGTCCGTCACTCAGACGGACGGACGGACGGACGGACGGACCCCCCCCCCCAAAACGAAAACTCTTACACAAGTCACCCAAATCAGCGTTAGAAAAGCGGGAGGCGCCGAAAAGCGACTAATTTGCATCACTGAGAATAACAAAATGAATGCCGTGAATAAACCAAAATACACGCTCCAGAGTTCACTTGCAAGCGGTCCGAAACCACCTGTTTTAGGTTCTTGAGTTCACTTCAGAGGTCTCGGACTGCGTTCACACCGACCCAAACGAACCGCACCGAGGGTTAAACGCACCAAGGTTCGATTCAACCGGACTAAACAAGGCTGGTGTGAACGTGACCTTCAAAGTCTCTCTTCTCTATTTGAAGTAAAGCACTTCCTCACCTCCTCGTCCTGAGATTTGATCCTCCGGGTCAGCAGCTCTGATCCTCCCTCTCTCTCGGGGACCTCCTCCTCTTCATCGCTGTCCTGGATGAACTTACGGAAGCTGAGGAGAGGTTTTAAACTCTGTTAACCTTTGTGTTGTCTTTGTTTAAAGCACATTATTTTCCACATGTATATATATATTTTTTACTTTTTAATACTATTTTATTTCAGAAATATTTTGGACTGTTTATTTCTAGTGTCTTTATTTCTATTATGTACATTGCCTTGTTTTTAATGCAAACATTTCCCAAATTGGGATCCATCCATTCATCCACCTATCTACCTCTCCATCTACCTACCTACCTATCCATCCATCCATCCATCTATCATCCATCATCCATCCATCCATCCATCTATCATCCATCCATCTACCTGGCTATCTATCCATCCATCCATCTACCTCTCCATCTACCTATCCATCCATCCATCCATCTACCTATCCATCTATCTATCATCCATCATCCATCCATCCATCCATCTATCTATCTACCTCTCCATCTACCTACCTACCTACCTACCTATCCATCCATCTATCCATCATCCATCCATCTATCATCCATCCATCCATCCATCTATCATCCATCCATCTACCTGGCTATCTATCCATCCATCCATCTACCTCTCCATCTACCTATCCATCCATCCATCCATCCATCTACCTATCCATCTATCTATCCATCTATCTATCCATCCATCTATCCATCCATCTATCTACCTATCCATCCATCCATCTATCCATTCACCTATCTCTCCATCCATCCATTTATCCATCCATCCATCTACCTATCCATCCATCTATCCATCATCCATCCATCTATCATCCATCCATCTACCTCTCCATCTACCTATCCATCCATCCATCCATCCATCTACCTATCCATCTATCTATCCATCCATCCATCTATCTACCTATCCATCCATCCATCTACCTATCCATCCATCTACCTCTCCATCTACCTATCCATCCATCCATCCATCCATCTACCTATCCATCTATCTATCCATCCATCCATCTATCTACCTATCCATCCATCCATCTACCTATCCATCCATCTATCTATCCATCCATCCATCTATCTACCTATCCATCCATCCATCTACCTATCCATCCATCTATCTATCCATTCATCCATCTACCTATCCATCCATCCATCCATCCATCCATCTACCTATCTATCCATCCATCCATCCATCCATCTACCTATCCATCCATCCATCCATCCATCCATCCACCTATCTCTCCATCCATCCATCTATCTCTCCATCCATCCATCCATCCATCCATCCATCCATCCATCCATCCATCTCTCCATCCATCCATCCATCCATCCACCTATCTCTCCATCTACCTATCCATCCATCCATCAATCCATCTCTCTATCTACCTATTCATCCATCCATCGATCTATCTCTCCATCCATCCATCTATCTCTCCATCCATCTATCCATCCATCCATCTATCTCTCCATCTACCTATCCATCCATCTATCCATCCATCCATCTACCTATCCATCCATCTATCCATCCATCCATCTACCTATCTCTCCATCTACCTATCCATCCATCCATCTACCTATCCATCCATCCATATATATATATTTGTTAGATCTCACCTGTCTCTGAGCTGCCGCTGCTCCTGGATGTAGCTCGGAGAGGACGCTCTCTTTGGAAGAAAGATAATGAGTTAATAAATCATTGATGTGTATTTGAATAATAATGAGGGGTCAGAAATATTTGTTAACCGGGTCTAATACCTCGTCCATTCTCCTTGCAGCCTCCTCATCATCACTTTCGTCATCGTCCTCGTATTTGCTGTAAAGTAAAAATACAAAGATCAGTGATTCAAATTTAAGACAGTAGTTAAATTAGAGATGTGGAAAAAGACAATGCAACTAAATAAATGAGTAGCTTTTATCTCATGATATGAAAAAGGGCAGCATGATTTGGGATAAAAAACAAATGTCCTGATATTTTGACTGATACTGCGATTCCAATACGGTTCGTAGTATTGGAGACAATTATCACGTTAACATTGAAGTCTATTAAAATGATAATAGTGTGATTTTCTAAGAGGGTCTGTACCAAACAAGGACTTTTTATTAAATCTGTAGAATAGTCTCTGCAGTTCCACAACACTTTATTCAGATAATAAATATATTTTGCCTTTATCATTTATTGTGTGTACTTGTAATAATCGTTGCAGCCCTTATAACTTGATTATAACTACAGATTGTAAATAAAACCTGATGAGGATACACACAGGGATTTTGAGGCACACTATCCCCTGCACCAATAGAGTGGTGCAGTGACGAGTCCTAAAACCCGGAAGTGAGTTAGCATTTCTCCACTTCCTGTTCCCTCGTCTCAGAGCCAATGGGATCTCTCCATAGGGTTTTGGAAAATAGCTGGAAATCAGGTCTGTGGTTGAGACAAATTTAAGAGATGGTTCACGTTTTGTTCTACGATATTAAACCCATCAGCAGTGACCCCGCTGGTGATTTCTGAAGAGTGGACGTGTCTGAGAAACGATGGTTGTTACCAAGTGGCTGAATAGGACTACAGAAGTTGTCGAGGCCGTTGTACGTCATTACACCGAACACGTAAACACTCCTGAACGTTTGTTTGCCCTGTTCTGCTTGAAAGTAAGTTCCTGCCTCCTGCAGACTGTTCAAACAAACGCTTCAACTCGCACCATTTAGAATCTGTGTGTTTGAATATGGATCTTAAGTTGGCGTGACGTTGAAGTCGTGCTGCTGGACTCGGCTGTAGTTCCTTTATAGCATAAAAGTAAAAGTAGGGTAGACATGTGGAGATTATCCGGCTGAACAAAACATGCATTTATCTAACAGCTTCTTTTTCCACAGACCTTATTTCGAGCTATTTTCCAAAATCCTAGGGAGAAATCCCATCGCTTTTTTGTCGAGGGAACTAGCAGCTTACTTCCGGGTCATCCCTGCACTACTCTATACGGCATCTCTCTGAAGATGTGAGGGCGGTGCGTTCAAACACTGTTTTTATTAATTAATATCAGTCTGTGACTCACCCCTCCTTCTCCAGTATGACTTTACGCTCGTAGTCCTTCAGGAACATCGGCTTCACGGCTTTCTTTGATGTGGAAGCCTGCTCATCACTGATGGCTGGACCTGAAAGATTTAAGAGGTTAACACATTAGAATAAAGATGTCCTACGGACCCTGAACGCAACACAGAATACACTTTACCCTCAGAGTAGAACGTGGCGTCTTCCTGGTAGATTTTGGGGTCTTTCTTCTTCAGCAGGGACAATGTTCTGTAAAAGTCCCGCTCCACTGCAGGGTCCAGCTCCTGGGAAGACAGATATATAAATCAGTCAATAAAATAAACAAGTTATTGAGATGTGTTTTGTGTAGAAAGAGAAGAAGAGGCTCACCACTTCACTGTCATCAGAGCTGGACTCAGACTCAGAGTCATCCGCTTGGTCTCCATATTTGTCCTTTACTGCACAAGAGTTATTATACAGTTATTATAATATGTGAGGTACATGATTATGTTTCTCACATGATGCTACTTTGTACTTTTACCCCACTACATGATACAGGCAAGTATTGTAATCTTTACTCCACTACTTTGGAGATTAAGGTCATTAATACAACATTTTAAAAAACTAATAGATTACAATATTAGTTATAAAGTGTCTTGTTGTAGATTGCCCTACCCAGCAGAGTATTTAATTTGTATCTGAATACTTTATTTAACCCAAGGGGAAATTTGGTTTTCGTGAAATTAGCTTCATTTCAGAATACATTTAAATATGTATATAAAATAAGAAATTAAGTATGCGATAAAACATCAACTAAAAATACATTTATATATATTTGGAAACACAATTTAAAGAACTATACATAGGTTAAACAACAATAATTATGTACACATGTCATTATTACAATATTTGCAGTTGCTAAACATGGTGTAAAATGATATTCAATAAAACAATATTTGCATTGGTTAATAACAAGTTAAAATTATGTGCTCCACATTTACGAGTTGCAGCATTTAATTGACAATTATTAATATTAATAATAATACAATTATTAATATATATGAGTCTGAAATTGGACATAAAAGTACTTTAATTCTTGGTAAACTCAGTATATGTTGATGCTTTTAGTTTTTACTTTAGAGTAAACTTTTAAATAATGACTTTTACTTGTAACTGAGTATGTTAACACTGCAGTATTGCTTATTGTACTACATTAGATATCTGTAAAAACCCAGTGAATAGAATAACAACATAAATCTGCTGCTGGTCCCCACGTTGTGTTGTTAGCTTGTCAGTTAGCATCGTTAGCTGAAACACTCACGTCTCTGCAGCTCCTCTTTCTGTCGGTATTTGTCATACTTCTGAGCAAACCCGGAGTTTATCTTCAACTCCGGTCTGCCTGCCATGGTTCTTTTTAATTAGGAAGTTATCTTTAAACTAGAATAAAAACGACACGCTGGTAACCGGAAGTCATTTCAAGCCGCTGCATGTGTGTGGAGAAGCTAGACCACGTGGGTTCCGTTGTACACGTCATAGATCACGTGCATTAGGTACAGTGTCCAGCAGAGGGCGCACTAATGCATTAGGAACTGCATACAAGATGAGGAGAAGTTGAGGAAAAATTGTATTTACATATTTAACACATTTATTATGTAGATTAAAATAGTATTTGTATGCATGTTTTATCTGTATGTGTGTGTGTGTGTGTATATTTTTGTACAATTAAATATATTTTTATTTCGTTATAAAAACAAAATCTTGTTTACTTTTATTATTTGTTATTGTTTATTAATTTATATATATTTATTTCGGCTTTTTTTCCGTACATTTTTCTTAATGAAAATATTATTCTATTATTTAATCTATTTCTTCCAACCAATTCAATGTGTAAAATGTAAAACAACAAACCTAAAAAAAACAATATGTCTATAAAAACTACTACTAAAAAATATCCTGCAAAGAAGCAATTGAAATATTTGAATGATATAAACACTCTATATAAATGGAACACATTTTTTTTTAATAAGCACTAAACCCAATAAAATAATGAATAAAACATTTTAACTGTCAGGAAAAAGGCTTTGTTTTGCCGTATAAAAAGCTGTTATTGTGAACGGGTTTATTAACTTCTATTGCATTTATTAGAAGTCTAAGATCTACAGAGCAATGGTGAACCAGCGTTTATCACTTAGTCACCTATTTGTCCAAAAAGCCCACAAAGGGTAAATAATAAAAGTGATTTTTATGTGCCAAAGTGAGTGTTTGTTTAATAACGGATCGTCTAGAACACTGTGGCTTCACTATTTGATGTTTACTTGAGAGTAGAGGGGGCAAGGATGTGTGACGGATTACACTCAACATAACGTCAGAAAAGTGTGCACAATCCGGAGTAAACCTGAGTGGACGGACCCAGATACAACATCAATCAATATATGCCAAGATATGAAGAACATCCCCTGTAACAGAAACATATAACTAAATCATTAGAAGTTACATAATTGTAAAAATAATGATAAAGCTTTATTTTTAAAGAACTTTTTATACACAGGATGCAGCTCAAAATGCTTGGTATAAATGTTAAAATATAAAATGTTACTTAATTTTGAGGTGTATATCAGTATGTAGTGTCTCTACTTTAAAGAGTCCTCTCCTGCTGATGTTCAGGTGTATATCAGTATGTAGTATCTCTACTTTAAAGAGTCCTCTCCTGCTGATGTTCAGGTGTATATCAGTATGTAGTATCTCTACTTTAAAGAGTCCTCTCCTGCTGATGTTCAGGTGTATATCAGTATGTAGTGTCTCTACTTTAAAGAGTTCTCTCCTGCTGATGTTCAGGTGTATATCAGTATGTAGTGTCTCTACTTTAAAGAGTCCCTCTCCTGCTGATGTCCAGGTGTATATCAGTATGTAGTGTATCTACTTTAAAGAGTCCTCTCCTGCTGATGTTCAGGTGTATATCAGTATGTAGTGTCTCTACTTTAAAGAGTTCTCTCCTGCTGATGTTCAGGTGTATATCAGTATGTAGTGTCTCTACTTTAAAGAGTCCTCTCCTGCTGATGTTCAGGTGTATATCAGTATGTAGTGTCTCTACTTTAAAGAGTCCTCTCCTGCTGATGTTCAGGTGTATATCAGTATGTAGTGTCTCTACTTTAAAGAGTCCTCTCCTGCTGATGTTCAGGTGTATATCAGTACCTAGTTTCTCTACTTTAAAGAGTCCTCTCCTGCTGATGATTAGGGTTAGGCTAAGAGGTCCTCAATGATCATTAGCTGCGCTATTGCTTAACCTCCATCTCCATAAACAGTCTGAGCAAAGGTCAGTGATGTCTGATTGGTCGGTTTTGTTTATTCAGAATCTGGTGAGAGAGGTATTTGGAACCTGCCGACACATTTCATTAGAATATATTCAAATGATTGTAAAATCTTCTATCTTTAAAACAACACATTGGCATAAATTGTGAAACTGCTAACATAATGTGATGCAATCAGAAAACAATGTCCCCAGTGAAGTTAAGCCTTTCTATAAAAAATGATAAACACATGCAGTGAGGAGGAAACGCTGTAATTGAACAGTTATTTATATCATAAATCAAGTGAAATGCTCCAGCCTGTTGTACGTGACCTTTTTGGATAAATAAATGATTAATGACGTCGAGGGATCAGATTAAACTTTTCTTTGAAAAACAGATGTGTTTCTCAACAAAAAACAAGTTGTACCACAAACCATTACTGCTTTCACTGTGTTCCCTCCAGGGAGTTCCTCTACCAGACACTGAACAACAGCAGGAGAGGACTCTTTAAAGTAGAGACACTACATACTGATATACACCTGAGCATCAGCAGGAGGGGACTCTTTAAAGTAGAGACACTACATACTGATATACACCTGAACATCAGCAGGAGGGGACTCTTTAAAGTAGAGACACTACATACTGATATACACCTGAACATCAGCAGGAGAGGACTCTTTAAAGTAGAGACACTACATACTGGTATACACCTGAACATCAGCAGGAGAGGACTCTTTAAAGTAGAGGCACTACATACTGATATGAACCTGAACATCAGCAGGAGAGGACTCTTTAAAGTAGAGACACTACATACTGATATACACCTGAACATCAGCAGGAGAGGACTCTTTAAAGTAGAGACACTACATACTGGTATACACCTGAACATCAGCAGGAGAGGACTCTTTAAAGTAGAGGCACTACATACTGATATGAACCTGAACATCAGCAGGAGAGGACTCTTTAAAGTAGAGACACTACATACTGATATACACCTGAACATCAGCAGGAGGGGACTCTTTAAAGTAGAGACACTACATACTGATATACACCTGAACATCAGTAGGAGGGGACTCTTTAAAGTAGAGGTACTACATACTGATATACACCTGAACATCAGCAGGAGAGGACTCTTTAAAGTAGAGACACTACATACTGATATACACCTGAACATCAACAGGAGAGGACTCTTTAAAGTAGAGACACTACATACTGATATACACCTGAACATCAGCAGGAGAGGACTCTTTAAAGTAGAGACACTACATACTGATATACACCTGAACATCAGCAGGAGAGGACTCTTTAAAGTAGAGACACTACATACTGATATACACCTGGAAATGATTATAATATGTCCTCTTTAAGTAAAGAGTTCTGCTGATAAGTCCATGGATACAGTTGTACTAATAGACGTTTACATTATTTACCCCACAGTGAGATCATGCACGACCTCCTTGTTTTCATACATGCATGTTTCCCCACATGTCTGCATACGTGCATAACTGACTTGTGTAATCAGCTACACACTTCCACTCTTCTCGGCCGTGAGCTTTGCACGTGGCCTGCCTGTTTGTGGGTTCGACAGCAGGGTCAGAACGCTGTTTGCCTTGCCTCTTTCCTCGGATGGCTGTTATTGTGGCTTTACTCCTATAGCTACTATGGATTAGAGGAAACATAACCAGGGTATTCATTAAAGCTATGGCAATGAATGTCAAAGTATTCTGACTTTAAATGACCTGCCCAGATAATAACTTAAAACTCAGTAAGTGTTTGAAAGTGTACATTTACCCATTTGTGCGCGAAGACCATGTTTATTAGTGTTAAGAAAATACTGAGTATGTGCTAATACTCAAACTATGTTCAGAAGTTATTATCTTTATAAAATACCCATGGTTATATATTTAAATGTTAAGAGCAAATGAACAAAACAACAGTCACGTTCCCCCCCCCCCCCCCCCCCTCACTGTGTGGGAGAGAATTTCTAAGAAACCGAGTGGTTTCGCCTTACCCTTTGACGACCTGACTTTCTAGGAAGGAGGTTTCATTTTCCCCAAAACATCCGACCCCCCTTTCAAAAAAAAAAGGGGAGAGAGAGAAAAACCGACCCCCTAACTTGTGTGCATACCAGAGCTGCTAAATGAAAACAGTGAACATACCGCTGTACGTGGTTCGAAGAAAGTCTACGCCACATACATAAGATCTGTATGAGTTTCCCCCTGTTATGTCACGATCTGTCTGTGTATTTTCCTACAAAAAAGGACTTTGATTTAAAGAAACCGCTTTCTGCACTTGGGTCTTATCTACTCTGCTCTCCAGCCTCGACAATAACAAGTAGTAATAAAGGAAAAAAGGTCCGATAATACACAAATGCTTGAGAACATTATTTTTTCACTTAACATGAGTTCTACTAAATTCTTACACGTCATAATATTTAGAGCAGTGATTCCCAAGGGGGTATTTTGGTGGAAGGCTGGGGAAAGCTATTGTGATTTGATTAAAACATAGCTTATATTTCAAACACAGTCTCACGGCATTTCGTGTTATAGTCACGAAATGAATCTATTGATTCGTGTTCACCAACACGATTTTGCCATTTTTTTCATGTCACACAGAACGATTTTAAAAGCAATGTAAATAATAACAAATTAGAAGAACAGATACAAAAAATACAGATTTCAGTATTCTGACACAGAACGATTTTAGAAGCGATGTATTTATATTGGTAGTATGTTTCGTGCCTGCACCAAATAATAACAAATTAGAAGGAAAAACAGATTTAAAAAATACAGATTTCAGTATTCTGAGGCTCTGAGCTCCATTTCCTTTCCTCGCTGACGGCAACAACAAAAAAAATCCGACATTCTACAATTTAAAATAAAAGGGTTAGGCTTAGGGTAAGATATTGAGTAAGAAAATGTTTTTATGAACCACACAGCTTCTGGTCTTCCAAGACCTGACTGGACAAAAAGACGTGGTGCAGGCACGAGACACACTACCAAGAGAAATACATTGCTTTTAAAATCGTTCTGTGTGACACGAAAAAAAGGGGGAAATCGTGTCGGTGAACACGAATCAATAGATTCAATTAATTTTGTGACTATTGCACGAAATGCAGTGAGACCGTATAGGCCCATTGACATCATTGTGTTTCAGAGGATGAAAACACACAACCAAATTCGGATAAAAAATCAGTGTTATGATCTTTGGTAAATTCACCATAAGTAAACTCTCCATGCACGTCTCTGTGAACAGCCTAGCTTAATCTAGTAAATAACCAGTGGTAATAGTTAGTTAAAGCGAAGAAATAAAGATTGGAAATGTAGCTAAATGAAACAATAAACATTTGAAATAGTTAGCTAAGAATAACAAGTAGCAGTAATAAGCTAAAGCTAACAAACAAACAGTTGTTGTACTAAGCTAAGGCTTACAAACAAACAAACAAACAAACAAACAAACAGGTGTTGTAGTAATCTATAGCCAGGGGCGCCGCTTGCGGACAGGCAAGGCAGGCAACTGCTTAGGGCCCCGGACCAGAAGGGGGCCCTCAAAGAAGGTAGATTAAGATGGTCCACAGCAACAACAACATGAAACACCCTTTAATTTACTGCGACGACACGTCGGGAAACCCCTCAAGGCGGACCCATGCATAGCGCGCCGTAAAATGCTGTTTCTTATCTTAAAGGTCCCATGTCACGGTCATTTCTACTGATCATAATTCCATTGTTGAGGTCTACTAGAATATATTTATATTGTGCAATTTTCCAAATTCACATTGGTTTCTCACACAGCATCTCTGTATAGTATGTGTATTCACTCTCTGTCCTGCCCCCTCCCTCCCTGTGAGCCCAGTGTGCTCTGATTGGTCGGGACGTTGCGAGGCTCGCTGCTCAGCTGATTGATTGAAAAGTTTATTAACAGCTTGTATATTGGGTACAGTACAGTACAGCTCAAAACATACAATTGTTAAGGGGATGCAGACCAGAGAAAGACTTTCGTCTTGTTTACATCAGGGTCCCCCATTTCCAATTCATCATATCATTTAAGACATATAAGACATATTTGACATACAGATGGCTTACTTACAAATTTCATTTTAGATTTCATTCTAATACATCCTAACCGGACATTTAAGACGTATCAAGTCTACAGATATACAGTTAGTAACAGAGTCTAAAATGCGAGTATATACATAGATTGGGGGGGGAAGCTGTCCATTGTACGACAGGTTGAGATTTGTACCATTACCGGAGCCAGTTTTGCAATGCTCTCCCCGAAGGTGCTCTTTAAGAGAGGTTTTGAAGGTAAGTATAGTTTTACTTTCCTTTACAGTAGTGGGAAGAGCGTTCCACCTTGATGTGGCATAATTGCAAAACGTGTATTCCCCCTTTTTTTGTGCCAACTCTGGGTTTTACATGATTTGTGGAGCTCCCTCTGGTGTTATGATCATGGTATTCCTTGACCTTTGGGAAGAATTTTGACATGTACATGGGTACCATAGAGGTGTATTGGATCTTGTAGACCAGGCCCATTGCAAGTAGCTGTACTCTGTCGTCTACTCTAAGCCATCCTAGGTTGTCAAAGTGGGCAGAGGTGAGGTGGGTTCTAGATGAAAGGTCAAGCAGTAGTCTGACCAGTTTATTTTGTGATGTTTGAAGTTTTATTTTTAGCGCCTTGGAGGTGCTATGGTACCATGACGTGCAAGCAGAGTCATAGTACCCTTGAATGAGTGCTCCTGCCAGAGTTTTCAGGGTGTTTTTGTTTACCAGAGAGGAGATCCGGTATAGGAATCTAGTTCTTTGATTGACTTTTTTTATTACATTGGATGCCATTTTGTCACAGGAGAGGTTTGCCTCAAGAATAGATCCTAGGTATGTAATTTCCTTCTTACTTGTGACAATAATGTCACCCACTGCAACTGAGAAGTCGTCGGATTTGCTGAGATTATGTTTCGAACCGAAGAGAATGGACTCTGTTTTACCCAGGTGTAATGATCATTTATTATCGGCGAGCCAGGTGCAGATTCTGCCGAGCTCGGAGCTGAGGGTTTTTTCAACCTGCAATCTGCTCCTGTCAGAGACCAGCAGGGCTGAGTCGTCCGCGAACAGGAACAAGTTGCAGTCACATGCTGATGACATGTCATTTGCATAAATTAGGAACAGTAACGGACCTAATATGCTTCCTTGTGGAACACCACAGCTCACTGGGAGGGGGGGGGGGACAGAGTACCGTTTACCTCCACCATCTGTTCTCTCCCCTCCAGGTAGGATTGCATCCAGCTCACCGATAGTTTATCAAAACCAATTGCTTTTAGCTTGTCAATCCGAATGGGGTGATTGACAGTGTCGAAAGCCTTTTGCAGGTCCAGCATCACCATGCCGCAGTATTTGCCCTCGTCCACCTCTTGTTTGATGTGGTCGTTTAAATAAAGAAGGCATGTGTCAGTGGAGTGGGATGTTCTAAAGCCAGATTGAAATTCATAGATTAGTTTCTTGTCCGCGAGGTACTTTTCGACCTGTTCATATACTATTTTTTCCATGACTTTCGAGATGGAGGTAAGTATAGAAACAGGGCGGTAGTTGCCTGGGTCCAATTTGCTGCCCTTTTTGTGCAGGGGGGTTACTCTTGCAATTTTGAAGTCTTTGGGTACTTTTCCCTGTTTTATGGAGAGGTTAATTATGTGAGCTATGACTGGTGAGATGGCGGTTGCTGTGTCTCTGAGGAATTTGGAGGGGATATTGTCGTGGCCAGTGGCCTTGTTAGGTTGGAGGGCGCTCAGTTTAATGAGTACCTCTGCTGATGTTACCCTTGCTAGACTGAAATCATCTTTGCGTACCCCTAGGTTTTTGTAGTAGGTCATGATGTGATCTACTACAAAAAGCCCTGAGTGGGAGGGTAGTTTATTTACAAGAGTTGTGGCTATGTTTGTGAAAAAAATGTTCAAGTACTTGGCCACGTCCAGTTTGTCTGTGATGAGCGTGTTATCTGTCTTTATGTTTAAGTTCGAAAATCTCGTTTTGAGTTTTTTACTGCAGCCAAGCTGGTTATTGAGTAATTTCCAAAGTTCACAGGGTTTATTTTTGCTTTCCTCAGTTTTGACATTGATGAAATTCTTTTTGGCAGTTTTGATCATGGAGCTTACGTCATTTCTTAGTCTGTGTCTTTCAATTTTTAGTTCAGTCACGTGGGCCAGGAGTTCACTGCTCGTGCTTTTGGAAATCATTGAATGACTTTTATGAAACTCAGAGCATTTTTTGTCTCTGGTTTTCATGGCGGTCAGTATGCCGGAGTGCATCCACGGCTCAGCGCGATTTTTTTACCCTGGTTGTTCTTAGGGGGGCCAAATCATTGAGTATTGCAGAGAATTTATTTTTGAAACCAAGCCATGTTTCTTCAACTTGCGTACCACTGAGCTCATCTGACCAGTCCAGGCTCTCCAGTTCTAGGTTAAAGGCCTCGCTAGAGTAGTTTTTGAGGTCTCTAGATATGACTGTTTTGTGACAGCCGGCCTTTTGTTTTAGCCTTTTGCGGGTACAGAATATCATATAATGATCACTTATACCGCATGCTATAACCGCTTTACTGGAGATCCTGGACTTGTCAGAGGTCAGAATGAGTCTGTGTTGTTTCACATACCCGGGTGGGTTGGGTGATTAGCTGGCTGAAGCCGTGCATATCACAAATCCTACTGAAGGACTTGAAGACGGACGTGTCTTTACGTTGCATATCCCGACCAAAGATTGGTCGGGACGTTGCGAGGCTCCCTGCTCAGTGAGCTGGCTTACTGGTGTGGTTTCCAGGTTGGCGATACAGCGGGACACACAAACACTTACAGCCGAATTAAAAACAATAAGTGTGGCTTGATATTGATTAAGAAAAAGGTTTATAACGCTGTGAGAATGGGTCTGTGGAGAGCATTTCTCTACGATCCCAACTCGTCTATTACCAACCAGGGAGCTCTATGCAAGTCAATGGGACTCCCTGTTAGTTGAACATTTACGCCAAAGGTCCCCACCCCTCCGCGGATTGGTCCATTTTGGTCCAAGAAACAAATGGAAAAAGAGAAATCTCCAACGAGGGGTTCTGGGGCAGCATAGACAGGTATTTTCTGTGTTAGAGTTTTACTTGCTACAGGGTTTGTGACTCTGCAGACCGTTTACATGCAGAAAAACCTCCATAACACACAAAGGGACGGGTAATAACCGGAAAAGCATGACATGGGACCTTTAAGTTTCGTTGCCTTGCCTCCGGGGGGGGGGGGGGGGGGGGTTGGTTCGAGGGGCCCACACAGACTCTCAATCGACACTGTCTATACAAATAAACAGTTGTTCTAGTAATATAAAGCTAGAAGCCACACATAAACCGTTAAAGTAACAAATAGAAAGTAGATAAACAGTTAGCTAGAATTCAAGTATAACAGTTTCAATGGTTAACTTACAATAACAATGAAAGTTAGCTAATAGCAGTCTCCAATAAATAAATCCAGACCATAGTGATTCTATAATAAATAGAAGCATTTATTTATGTACAGAAAAGGTTTAAAGTTTACAACAAAATCTAAAACACTGACCAAAAAAATAAAGAACAAATATTTACATTTATGAACATTATATGTACATGCTTAATCCTCGCTGATAGTCAGTGGATGTAAAATGACAATAAGTTCATCAGCACATGTTTTCTACCTTAAGGCCTCACAATGGTCATCAAACCACATCCCGAAAACATCTGTATGTTAAACCGCCACATCGCTCACACAAGTCACTGTAAACACATTGATTTCATACATATCCATTGAGGTCAATAGCACCAAGATGAACATGTGAGCATATTATTTCATTAAAAAAGGCACACATTTGTCAGTGATACAAACAAAGGGAGCTCAAACACCTGGTGAGGATGTTTTTAACACCATCTCATGGCTTGTTTTTATCAGGAATGTTCAAGGAAAGGTGAAGTTCAGGTCCCAAGGGAGGATATAAATATACACGTGCCATGGTAAAGAGTGTTAGCATTGGCCCCATTGGTAACACGTGGGTTCATCAAAGCCTTACAGTCTCTACGTTATGCAACGATCCTCCCCAGAGACGCATGAGGAAGGAGCTGATCACAAATCAGAAGCTGAAAACGGTTCTGAGAAACTCTGGAACATAAGGCAGCTGGTGAAGATCATTTTTGTTTTGACCATATGTCGACATTTGAAGACGTCGGGGAGGCATAAATCACGGCACAGTGCTACTCTTTGAGGTTCACTCCAGCAGTGTCTTTAGGTCCCTTTGGATGCTGTTGTTGCTCCTCTAGTGAGGCAACGACTAAATCATAACAACACACGATACATAATTGGGGCTCATTGAGGTCACACTGGTTAAACTGGCACTTGTGGAATTCTTCCTATTATGTACCTCACCAGATTTTTTCTTGAGTCCAATGACCGTAGAGGAAAATATACACGCCTTCTTGGAAGACAGTTAGATGAGAAGAGAAGAAGATTGTCTTTCCGTTAAGTATGGAGCTGGAGCCATAAGGCGATTAGCTTAGCTTAGCCTAGCATAGAGACTGAAAAGGGGTTAGCATGGCTTCGTTCAATAGTAGCAAAAACCACCTAATAATAATGCATGATATTTTTCTCTTTTGTTGTTCCGTACAGAAAACAAAAACACAAAAGCGACATGTCTTACAGGTGAGTTAATCGCCTTCTAGTTCCAGCTTCATAATAAAACTAACAGTTCAATATTTTGGGAAACACTCATTTGCTTTCTAGTCGAGAGTCAGACGAGAAGATTGATACCGCTCACGTGTTTCTTAAACATGTGGATGCTGTTGGTTAGCTTAGCTTAGCACAAAGACTGGAAAAAATGTAAACAACTAGCCTTGCTGTGGTAATAAAATCCCTCAAAACCGAATCTATAAAGCTAAATAATAACTTATTTATATCTCGATTATTTATTCTGTACAATAAGCATCTATCCGATTCCCACCAGGCTAGCCCTTTCCCTTTGCTTTAAGTCTTTGAGCTAAGCTAAGCTAACAGTCTTCTCCTGCTAGCTTTATATTTACCATAAAGGCATGAAACTGGCCAAACAAATTAAATGAGCTTTGATAAATATCCATGAAGTAACAAAAGTGATAGACACACATATTTGTAACACTTATGTGTGAATTGTACCTTAAACACATTAGAGGGAATTCCTTAGTTGCATATTATGAGCTCAAAACAAGACACGATGTGGCTTTTAGCGACAGTTTTTCAGTTATATCATACTGTAAGCATCCCAGTTTGGAAACTGAGTAAAAAACTATATTTAGACTGAGAAATTCACAATCTGTTGATTTGGTCTGATAGTGTCAGCAATGGATTGTCAACCTTGTAAAAAATGTGCAACCTCAAAATAAGTTTCACTCGTTTTTTTTGGCACTTATGGCGCATTTCCACTACACGGCCTCGCTCGGTATGGCCAGGCCTCATTAGGCCTTGATAGGACAGGCTCACTTTATGCTGCGTTTCCATTCAAGTTTAGTAGCTGGGGCAGTAACTATAGTAACGCAGTGTAGGCGGAGCCGTGACGTCATCTTCAATGAGAATCAGCCGTTAGCTGTTAGCCCTCAGCGCTCACAGCTCCTCATATCTGTTCAGAAACTAGACCAAAGTTAAAGAAGTCCAAACCACAGCCTGTCTGTGTCATGGCGAATACAGTCGCTGGTTTATTTATGTCTGTAGGCCGTTGTTGTGAGTGTGGACGGTCGGAGCATATACTGCGTTAGCTTAGCCGATCTCCATTCAGAAAACACGCATTTTAAAAGGTGTTTTGCCTGCCGTCTGTCTGCAGACTTGTCAAAGCATTAATTCATGGTTTTTACTAACCGGTATCAGTATGTTGTTACTTCGAGTTCATTTTGAAACCTGTAT
The DNA here is from genome assembly GCF_949606895.1 of Notothenia rossii. Classification (NCBI taxonomy): domain Eukaryota; kingdom Metazoa; phylum Chordata; class Actinopteri; order Perciformes; family Nototheniidae; genus Notothenia; species Notothenia rossii. Next base: position 4,398,807 of record NC_136906.1, read on the forward strand.
TACAATTAAATCACGGTCAAATATGTTCATCTTATTGTAGTCGTAGCCCCCTTGCAAGCGATTCTCTCTCTAGTTTAGCATACTCAGCCCGACTCAGCCTGGTTGTCGGCCCGGAAAGAACCTCGATTTTATGGGGCCAGAAAACTGTGAAATAGTACCCGCTAGCCGGAACTACACCAAGTGGAAACGCAACCAAAAACGGCACGCTTAAAGCGAGCTCCGAGCTGAAGTGGAAATGCGCCATTCGAGCGTTTGTGAGGATATAGTGGTTTCAAGATTGGCTTTAAATTCCATATCTTTGTGCCATGTCAGGGAAAAAATACACAAGGACGTCCAAGGTAGCTTAATCATCAAGGCTCTTCTTTCCACTCAGCACAACTCTTTTCAGTTTTCTGTGAAGGCTGGATTGTCCTCTTCTTCATCCAAGCTCACGACTTGTCTCTGATATGACAGCAAATAAACAAGATGTCAGACTCAGCATACACAATGTACTAAGTTCACCCAGAATGCAATAGAGATTGACGAACTAGACTTACTTTTGGGTAGGAGTAACCATCGATGCTGTTGCTCCTCCAAATGTGCACTTGGTCCTCGGTGGTTTTCTGGTAAACGGGGTTGTCAAAGTGGATTGTGTTGGTGTTTTTCAGCCTGTAGTTCCTCCATAGTAGCACGCCACCAATAGCCACCAGACAAATGATCGCTACAAGAGGCAGACATTGGGAGAAAGATTAGACATTAGAAGCGTTATCACTTAAAGTATTTTGTAGTTTCTGTGAAGAAGCCACCTTTGCAGAAGCTTCCTAAGCAACTCACCCAGAGGTAAAGCTATATACAGAGCTACCGGCGTGGTGGAGGCAGTGTTGGGCACAGCAGCGGCAAATTCATGTGGGATATCTGAAAAAAGATAGGAAGGTAGGAAGTTAATGGTACATGGAGCTGAACAGCACTTCACACAAGACATTTTTGTAAACATGTCCGCGTGGATTTCAATGTCCCGGACAACAGATAGGAAGGCTACATGAAGAGTGACTTCATCAAGGCATTAAAATACATTTCAAAACTAAGCGTATTATTTTCAACAAACATTTTGACCAAAGAGTTCTAAATTTGTCGGACCTTAGCGGTTTTCCCGTCCAGCTAAAGTCGGGCTAAATTCGGGCTAACGGTAACACGTTCCAAGCGAAGGACAAGGCCCTCAAACAAAGCAAACTATGTAAAAATGGTCGATGCTTCAAAGTAACTAAAAGTTCTCCGTATCAAAAAAGAACACGGTCAAAAGACTATACCGCTTCCTGTCGAATCACAATCAGCTGTGTACCATTGTCATGCCATATATAGAGACTTAAATTAACATATTTTAAAGTGTAGTGTGACTCAAAAAAAAAAAATAGTTAAGAGTTTACTCTAAAGACAAACATTTAAACCATAATGATGAAAGGGAAATGGCTCCAACAAAGTGGTTACACAATCTGACCTCTGAACATTTCACAAATTCCACTGTTATGGTGCCTACCTGGAGATGTGACTGGAGCCCCTGTGGTGGTCATGGGGAGTTTAGGGTTCACCGGCCTGGGTGACGGGACCTTTGGTTCTGGGGTGGTGGTCTTTACTGGAGGTTTGATGGTGGTGCGTGGTGCTGGCCTGGCTGCAGTGGTGCTGATTATGGGAACTGGGGTGGTACGAATCAGAGGTTTAGGGGTGGTACGGATTTGGGGTTTAGGGGTGGTACGGATTTGGGGTTTTGGGGTGGTTTGGACCAGGGTCTTGGGTGTGGTGCTGGCTGGAACTGGAGGGCGACGAGGAGGGTATGTAGCTGGAACCTGAGGCTGCACAGGAGCTTCAGGCGTGGGCACGGCTGGTAAAGAACAAGGAATGAGAGTCAAAAACGAAATACAAAATTCTAATTAGAAGATTGTAGGGAAAATCCTGAATGTGCCCTTCCAATATCAGAGTAACATGCTATCAAAGGTATCCCAACTGTAGCTGTGAACATGACAGGATGTGTGATTACCGAGAAGAGCATCAGGACTGTTTGAGGCATATGATAGCTATGTGATTAACATGATGATTCAGCCTCTATGGAGAGAGACATATGACAAGCATGATCATTTCTGACGTGGAGCTAATCTGAAGTAAACATTGAATACTGCTTTCTATTCCTCCATCTTGTGACTGTGTAACTCCCTCTCTTGGATATCAGCATGTGAAGGAAACTGTTCAGGAACTAGTTGATGCTCTGTATGTGATGACTACTTCCATTCTGGAGAGGATCACAGATACATGGATCCTGAGATTCAAGATCAAGCCGGGGACCAGTGATATTTTTCTAATAAATATATTTTCAGTTTTCTTGATATAATAGTGCAGTATATTTACATACCAGGTACGCATGACCTCATATCCCGGGCTAGCATCATGTTATCTGAACACACACATGTGTATTTGGGGGGGTGTCGGCCCACTTGAGGAGCTGCCAGGCACAAGTATTCACAGCCGGAGACCTGGCACCAATCCCTGCCTGCAAGAAAAAGAGGGCGACATTTTGTTTAGCTCCATATGTATTGAAGACACTTTCACAGTTATCATTAAAGCTGGTACAATTGTAAAGGTCTCCTATTATACTGTTTTTCATCAACATATCACAGCTCTCAGATATATCCAGAACCTGTCTCTGATTGGCTGAAACACCAAACAGATCATTGCAGCATTACCCATAATCCCCTCTGTTTCAGCCCTGTTTCCAAAGTGCTGATTCTATGTCTTTTCAATTTGTTTCATAAAAAATCGTTGCTACTGATTTGTTATTCAAACTTAAAACCCTTTACGACCAGAGGTGTCTCTCACCAGCGGGCTGTTTGAGGTTATGGAAGAGAATAATGTCTTCTGGGGATGAGAGGTGCTCTGCCACGGCTGTGATGTTCTCCCCCGTCAGCCTGTTGGCACTGAAGATGGCATTGTTACTGACGTCGGTCCAATACACCTTTTCCTAGAAGCAGAGACAAAAAAAACAAGTATTAAAGTGACTGGGGACACAGCAGGAGTAGTTTTTATTTTTAATTTATATATTTATTTGACAGGGACAGTGCACATTGATTGACATTTCTGTAAATTCTGTAAAGCCAACAGGCTATTTTTCGTCTGTAGTCCCTGGACAGATGTTAAAAGTCATCCTAAAAACTTCAAATAACAGGTAAATACAATCAGTAAAACAACATTCAACAGAGATGCTTATATTATTATAAAAGCATATATAAAAACATTAAAAAAAAACTAAAATACATATTCACAGATTTAAATAAACTGCATGAGTTTTGTTCTCTAGTCTTTACTGGGATTGAGTTCCACTGTTGTAGTGAGGAATCAGAATCAATTTTTTTGCCAGGTACACATACAAGGAACTTTCTTTGGTATCTGGTGGTGCGAACCTAAACTACCTAAAAAAATAAGTTGCAAAGTAGGTAAAAAAAATATATAAGGATAATAAAAACAATTTAACATTAAACAATGACGCTATAGACAAGTATGTAAGAAAGAATAATAAATACACCACTGGTGAATGTCTGAACCTTATATGTGTCTCTAAAATTGCGGTTGCTAACAAGTGTCATCCCTACACAACAAGTTGTAAGGTGGTATATTATATAATTTACAACAGGTGATATGACCTTAGCGCTTTGACAACGCTACTATGCCAATACTGGGGATGCATGCAATGAAAGTACCTCATTTTTAACATCTGGATACGGAGAGACAAGACCGAGGAGGAAATCTAAGTTGTTGATAACTGTGGAGCTGTTAAACTCATTCAAATAAGGTCCAACCCGGCCACTATACGACTGTTTACACGTGCAGGGAAGGGGCCATGTGGTATTTCACAGCTCTGGGTTTATGGGTAACAGAGTTTATCAGGAGGTAAACACCCACCTCAAACACAGTGAGGCCCAGAGGGTGAGCCAGCTTGTGTTCGTCCAGGATGATGGTGCGTCGACCACCGCCCTGCACATCGATACTGGAGAGGGTGTGCAGCTTGGAGTCCACCCAGTACAGCCGCTGGTTCAACAGGTCTGAGGAGGCACAAGAGGGGGGTCAGTAGGTCAGAGACACATCCTTTCCTCAAGTAGAAGTACAGATACTTGTGTTTAAAAATACTCTGGTGAAAGTAGAAGTACTGACTAAACTTCTTTTCTCAAGTCAAAGTAAAGAGGCTTTGAAATGTACTTCAGTAAAAAGTACCCATAACTAGCAGCTGTTTTAAAGAGTACCTGACCTCCCTTTATATTAATAGAACAATAATGTCATTGTTAGCTAATGAATGTTTCCATGGTGAACAACGGCAACATGACAACGTTTCCATTGGTCCCTCTTCTTTAGAGAAGACCAGGAAATGATGGATACACGGATCGTGTTCAAATTAATAGGCACGCAATGACTCTAAATAATAATGATCACGCCACCAAACACACATTCAGACTAAAGGAACCAGCCTGTTTGGAAAATGAGAGAAGTAGAAAGTTCAGGTATTTGTGTTCAACATGTAAGAAGTAGAAAGTACAGGTATTTGTGTTCAACATGTAAGAAGTAGAAAGTACAGGTATTTGAGTTCAACATGTAAGAAGTAGAAAGTACAGGTATTTGAGTTCAACATGTAAGAAGTAGAAAGTACAGGTATTTGTGTTCAACATGTAAGAAGTAGAAAGTACAGGTATTTGTGTTCAACATGTAAGAAGTAGAAAGTACAGGTATTTGTGTTCAACATGTAAGAAGTAGAAAGTACAGGTATTTGTGTTCAACATGTAAGAAGTAGAAAGTACAGGTATTTGAGTTCAACATGTAAGAAGTAGAAAGTACAGGTATTTGTGTTCAACATGTAAGAAGTAGAAAGTACAGGTATTTGTGTTCAACATGTAAGAAGAAGAAAGTACAGGTATTTGGGTTCAGAATGTAAGAAGTTAAAGTCGTCAGAAAGATAAGTAGTGGAGTTAAAGTACTGATACCAGAAAAATGTACTTAAGTGCAGTAACGAAGTATTTGTACTCCACTGCTTCCCACTTCTGTCAATAGGTCAGATCCCTGGTGTGCATGTGGATAAGCTACTGGAAACCTGAGAGACATGAACATTAGATCTTACCGATTGTGATCCCATTTGGCCACTCGATGTTGTCGGTGACCAGAGCGGTTCGGTCTCCTCCGTTTAAACCTCCTTTCTCGATCTTAGCGGGACTCCCCCAGTCGGTCCAGTAAAGGAAGCTGGGAGGACACAGATATGTGGTTAAAATAAAGAGTCTTGGAAGGATTTAGGGAGCATGATCTCACAGAAACACCGGAAATGTCCTTTAAACCTCGTAACATCGCATTATATCAGAATCAGAAGAGACACAGAGAGAGAAAACTATTCTAAGACAACTAGAATAACTTTAAAAAATATTTTAAAAATACCAATTTGGCTGCAGATCCTAAAAAGATTTGCCAGACAATGCCAATGAAAATCAAGAAATAAATACATTATCATAGCTATTATTATTTAAACAAAATGTAAGTATGGCCATTCCAAATACTCGGCTGTTCGAGTCCAATGTGAAGTCACGTGCTGTTTTTAACCCAAAACATGGATTTGTTCTTCCCTTAACCTACAATTATTTCTATTGTATTTATTCTATCAGCCCAATACCTACAAAACAAACAAAATACACCAAGATAATATTCAATAAAGACGCCAACTGGACAGAATCCACAAGTCATACATAGATTTAGATTAAACCAATGATCAATATAGCCATTTCAAACAAACACTTACCAGTAGTTTTTTTTGCCTTAAGCCTTAAGTGTTTTCGTGATTGTCATTTAACACATTTTCTAGATTAAGCCATTTATTTTTATTCCGAATGTAAGATAAATTATGTTATAAAAATACTTGTTTAAAACCTACCGTACCGTTTCTCTGTCTGACCACATTGGATTTAACCACTTTTCTTAGTATCGTTGGACTTACTTGCTGTGGGGGTCGACCACAATGGCACGCGGTTTGGATAAATCTCGACGGAAGAGAGTTTTTCGGCGGCTGCCATCAGCGGTAACCATGGAGATGGTGCTTCGGATGCTGTCGGTCCAGTACAGGTTCCCGTGGATCCAGTCGAACGCGATGCCTTCAGGTGCGTCCATGTCTGTGCCGACCACTACGGTGTGTTCAGCCGGGTTTTCAGCCGAGTCCATCGGAGCTCTGGATAAAAAATAAAGAGCTGATGTCAAGCAGGCGTAAAGAAAACACACTAAATGCAGAGGTGGGAAGTAGTGGAGTACAAATACTTTGTTACTGTACTTAAGTTTATGTTTCTGGTATCAGTACTTTACTCCACTACTTATTTTTCTAGCGACTTTTCACTTTGACTTCAAATACCTGTACTTTCTACTTCTCACATGTTGAACTCAAATACCTGTACTTTCTACTTCTTACATGTTGAACACAAATACCTGTACTTTCTACTTCTTACATGTTGAACTCAAATACCTGTACTTTCTACTTCTTACATGTTGAACACAAATACCTGTACTTTCTACTTCTTACATGTTGAACACAAATACCTGTACTTTCTACTTCTTACATGTTGAACACAAATACCTGTACTTTCTACTTCTTAAATGTTGAACTCAAATACCTGTACTTTCTACTTCTCACATGTTGAACTCAAATACCTGTACTTTCTACTTCTCTCATTTTCCAAACAGGCTGGTTCCTTTAGTCTGAATGTGTGTTTGGTGGCGTGATCATTATTATTTAGAGTCATTGCGTGCCTATTGATTTGAACACGATCCGTGTATCCATCATTTCCTGGTCTTCTCTAAAGAAGAGGGACCAATGAAAACGTTGTCATGTTGCCGTTGGTCACCATGGAAACATTCATTAGCTAACAATGACATTATTGTTCTATTAATATAAAGGGAGGTCAGGTACTCTTTAAAACAGCTGCTAGTTATGGGTACTTTCTACTGAAGTACATTTCAAAGCCTCTTTACTTTGACTTGAGTAAAGAAGTTTAGTCAGTACTTCTACTTTCACCAGAGTATTTTTAAACACGAGTATCTGTACTTCTACTTGAGTAAAGGATGTGTGTCCTTGTACCCTCTCTAATGATTCCACTTCATTCTGATGCTCACCTGTAGATCTTCTTCTGGGAGATGTCGGACCAGTAGATGTCTTTGGTGAACATGTTCATGTCCAGAGCCACAGCGCTCTTCAGACGGGGGATCACTCTGGTGTACTCACTCTTATCCAACGTCATCTTTCTGACTTCATGACGGTTGGTGAAGAACAGGTAGGCGATTGTACCTGAAAAAACACAAAATCAAAGAAGAGAAAGTCAAAATCATATTTATGCTGGCTGTGTTTTTGGTTTGTCTCGTGTACTTCTATTGAATATAAATGTTTTCTCTTCTTAATTTCAGCTTAATTGGTCCTTCCAAATGTTATATATTAAAAAGGGACGGATGTCTAAAAGTGCTAACAGCTGCTACAGCGTTGTATTAACATGTCTAAGCTATTTTTGTTTAGATGCCAGAAATAGGGCAGATATTCTCCTTTCATTCAACAACATAACATCTTTCAGTGTTAAAGTTTTAACCCCATCATTGCCAACAAGTATCCACATTAGGAACATATGGCAGAGATAAATTGATTATCTTTAGAAAAATATACTTTAAAGGTCTACTATCATGCAAAATGTGCTTTTTGATGTATTTTATACATGTGTCCCCGATGTGTCAGGCAATTCACAAAGTGTAAAACAAAGCCTGTGACGATAACGGCTTTTGTTGGACGATGCATAATCCAATAAATAGCTGCTTTAAATTATAGGGATGTAACGATACCAAAAACTCACGGTACGATAATATCGCGATAAAAAGTCCACGGTACGATATTTATCGCGATATTGAAAAATATTTAATTTTTTTAATTAAATAATAAATCTGATTTGTACAGCATTTTAGTAGGATAGTAGTATTTTAAAGTGTCACCAATATAATAATCAGACCCTGCAATAGAATAAATCAAGTTTCACTTTTTCAAGTAACTCAACTCTAACTCACTCACTCAGCATCATCAAGGTTATCTTTTAGGAATATGAGCATGTCCACATTTCCAGGTAGAAGCTGGGATGTTTGGGCGTTTACAATATCCCCTGCTGTGGAAACAACTCTCTCGCTTGGTACTGATGTTGCTGGGACAGAGAGATATGCTTTGGCCATGGTGACAGCAGTTGGTCAAACTGTGCATTGTCTCTCCACCACTTCAAAAACAATACAGTTTTTGCCAAGAAGGTGAGGCTTATTGACAGGGCGAGATATAAATATACTGTTGGTACTTTTCAATGTCTCTAGGTATGTACATGTAGCCCTGTAAATACCATGTCCTTTTGTGTTATCTGTTCTTTATGTTCATGTTGTAACCTACTTGCTGCCATGTTGGACAGGTCTCGCTTTAAAAAGAGATCGATTATCTCAATGGGACCATCTGGTTAAATAAAGGTTTAAAAAAAAAAAAATTATTTAAAAATAAAATATATTAAAAAAAAATTTTTAATCGCGGTATATTTTGTCAGTCTCACGACGGTATTGAGAAATGTATTTATCGCGATATTCGATATATCGTTACATCCCTATTAAATTATGTCCGAGTCATTTTAGGACCCTTTTAAGCTATTTATATAATAATACAATGAATTGAAAGCATAAAAAATATCGAGGTCACGTCCATTTATTGTAGGATCAATCGGATACGAAATTATTCAGGTCATACGATAAGCCAATAAAGTAAAATGATTTGTTATAATGTCCATATATCGTAGAATAAGTCAATAATGTAAATAAGATGAAGGTTCTGTCAATATACCAAACGATAAGTAGAAAACATACAAAAGTATCCAGGTTTCCAGGTAATGTCTATATATCGTACAATAAGTGTATCGTACAAAACGTCAAAAGATATCGAGGTCTTATCTGAGACCTATAATATATGCCTAAAAATAGTATAATAGGAGACCGTTAAGAAGACTACTCATCATCTTAAAAACATCTTTAAATGTTACACATTACTGTAAAATACACTCTGGACAGAGCAGCTGATATTTACCGATGGCCTTGCAGGCTTTGGTTGCCGGGTCCACCTGGTACCCCTCCTCACATTGACATTTGAAGCTGCCCACCAGGTTGATGCAGATCTGGCTGCAGGTGTCCGGGTTGGCACACTCGTCGATGTCTAATTTAAAAAAAGACGGGAACCATTAAATTAAAAAAACACATGGTGTAACAAAAACAATATTCTGAGTCATCCTTCCTGTAATAGATGCTCTTGTTCTGGAAGCACAGACAGTTACATGGAAAAGGTTGCATCAGAGTAAGCACATTGCAACACTGTTTTGATCATCTGTTCCCAAATAGAGTTGTGCATGAATGAGCATTTCAGGGTTGTCTGAATCTGTGTTTTGGGTTAGTTGCCTGAAATAGGGTCTGTGGTTAACTCAAGCTGAAGAGATGTGTGTATTAGGACATCAAATGCGTCAGTAAATACCCCACTGGTAAATGTCCGAAGCTTCAATATCTCATAAAAACTGTGGTTGTTTACACATTTCAAAATGAGACCATTAAACGTCATCACGCCGAACATTAGACTCCTTTGGCTTAGCGGTGGTGACGTGAAGTCATGTGACCGTGCTGTAGTTCCTTTATAGCCCAACATTAGCCGCCTTTAGCTTAGCGGTGGTGACGTGAAGTCATGTGACCGTGCTGTAGTTCCTTTATAGCCCAACATTAGCCGCCTTTAGCTTAGCGGTGGTGACGTGAAGTCATGTGACCGTGCTGTAGTTCCTTTATAGCCCAACATTAGCCACCTTTAGCTTAGCGGTGGTGACGTGAAGTCATGTGACCGTGCTGTAGTTCCTTTATAGCCCAACATTAGCCACATTTAGCTTAGCGGTGGTGACGTGAAGTCATGTGACCGTGCTGTAGTTCCTTAATATCTTAACGTTAGCTTCAATTACAAACGTGGTGTTAATATGTGGAGATTATACTGCTGAATCAAACATGTAAGTATCATAAAAGTGCGTTTGCCACAGATCTTATTTCCTGCAAAAATGTGATGCTAAGTTCTGGTTCAACCTAAAATAAATACGTCATCTCTACCCCACAAACCATATGCATTACTGGTTGACTATTTATAAGTTTAACTGCGGGATGTTGTTACCTTCACAGCGTTTTTTCTCCACCAGGTTATATCCTGTAGGACACAGGCACTCGTATCCGATCTTCAGGTCATTGCAAATATGCGAGCAGCCGCCCTTGTTGTAAAGGCATTCATTGGAGCCTGCAGTTGGAGAAAGAAAGGTTAACCATCTTTCTTTTCTGAGGACTAGCATTGACAACAAAAAAGCAGTAATTAAGCAGACAGTTATGGATGACAGACGTCTGAACTCACCACATTCCCTCAGAGGCTCGTCTGTCCAATCCCTGCAATCACGCTTCCTGTCACACACCTTCTCCATGCTGATACACTCCCCGCTGCGGCACTTAAAGTGGGTCGGACCATCACAGTGGGTTTCTGGGATATCAGACATACAGTTATAGATGGAAAAAACCACTAGAGTTTACATTAGACTCAGGGACAGTTTCATCCCACAGGCCATCAGACTGTTAAACATCTGGACTTTTGAAAGAACATCCATAACATTCATCTGTTTTATTTATCAGCTGCCGTGCACATGAAAATAAAGCCTTGAATTGAATTGAATAGAGTTGCTAGGATCCAGGATAAAAAGAGAGATTCGTACCGTTGACGCAGCCGAATTCATCGCTGCGGTCCCTGCAGTCGAATTGACGGTTGCACTGCCGGCTGCCGTGGATACAGGAACCGTCATCACATTCAAACTCATCGGGAGCGCAGGTGGTGCGTGCTAGAGTGGAAATCAGATTACAAGAGATGATTAACTAGGCCTGTGACGATAACAGCTTTTGTTGGACGATACATTATTCAAGAAATAGTTGCTTAAAGGTCCCCTATTCTACTGTTTTTCATCAATATATTATAGGTCTCAGATATATCCAGAGCCTGTCTCTGATTGGCTGAAACACCAAACAGATCATTGCAGCATTACCCATAATCCCTTCTGTTTCAGCCCTGTTTCCAAAGTACTGATTCTCTGTCTGTTACTTTAGATGAAAATAAGGAGCCCCTCCCCACGCCCCTCTGAGAGACATTTGGTTACAAAGAACTCAATGGAGCTCTAGAAGGAGATTCAGGAGATAAAGTGGGGGGGGGGGGGTTACCTTGGTTGCTGATTGGCTAATGGTTACACAAGACAAAACATCGTTATGACATCATAAAGTGGCCAAAATCTGATCAGCTCATTTCCAGACAGGTTTTTATAGAAATGGATCAAAAAGAGAGAGAATCTTTGTTCCTGAAACTTTCAGAGTCTCTTTCCACATAGGGGGGGGGGGGGGGGGGACATGTTGATGTAGAAGAGACATGAAGAAGAGGGGACACATTTTGATGTAGAAGAGACATGAAGAAGAGGGGACACATGGTGATGTGGAAGAGACATGAAGAAGAGGGGACACATGTTGATGTAGAAGAGACATGAAGAAGAGGGGACACATGTTGATGTAGAAGAGACATGAAGAAGAGGGGACACATGTTGATGTAGAAGAGACATGAAGAAGAGGGGACACATGTTGATGTAGAGGAGACATGAAGAAGAGGGGACACATGTTGATGTAGAAGAGACATGAAGAAGAGGGGACACATATTGATGTAGAAGAGACATGAAGAAGAGGGGACACATTGATGTAGAAGAGACATGAAGAAGAGGGGACACATGTTGATGTAGAAGAGACATGAAGAAGAGGGGACACATGGTGATGTAGAAGAGACATGAAGAAGAGGGGACACATGTTGATGTAGAAGAGATATGAAGAAGAGGGGACACATGTTGATGTAGGAGAGACATGAAGAAGAGGGGACACATGTTGATGTAGAAGAGACATGGAGAAGAGGGGACACATGTTGATGTAGAAGAGACATGGAGAAGTGGACCTTTAAGGAACCCTTGTCTTATGACCCTCACCACATTCAGCTTCATCTGATCTATCGAGGCAGTCGGCCCCTCCGTCACACTTCCAGCTGCTGTGGATGCACTCCCCGCTGCCGCAGAGGAACTCCAGGTTCGAACACTGATGAGCGGGAACAGTAACCGTTGACTTCGCTCCTCCGCAGCTCTGAGGCCACTCGTCGGAGCCGTCGGAGCAGTCCATGTCTCCGTCGCAGGCCCACAGACGAGGCACGCAGACGGTGTTGTTGCACTGGAAGGAGGCCGCGCTGCAGGTGACCGGCGGACAGGACGCTTCATCGCTGCCATCGTCACAATCCGCCTCATCGTCACACACGAAGGACGACGACACGCACTGACCACTCCCGCAGCGAAACTCTGTGTTCGTGCACAGCTTTGGCGCTAAAAAGAGAAGAGGCATTGGATATAAGGAAGTCTTCCGGTGAAGGAAGTTGTCAAGAAATGACTCCTAAAACATGGAACAAGTTAGCATTTTAGCGCTTTTAGCTAGCTTGTTTCAAAAGGTTTTTTGAATGTTTTTTAGGTTTTTAACGTTGTAGGATTTTAACGTTTTGTTCTACGACATAAAATACTTCAGTAAATACCCCACTGATGAATATAAAAACACAGTTGGTAACAAGTGTCTAAATGAGACGACTAAACGTCATCACGCCCAACATTAGCCGCCTTTAGCTTAGCATTGAGCCAGGGAGATGCTAACTTCAGGGTGGGCCAATAAAAATCTTTATCCCTAATTTACTGCACAACTTCAACTTCCATTTTATTTTTAACAAGACCAACATACAGTATGTTCTTATCAAGTTGGGATCATTAAAGTATATCTTATCTGAAACAGGGCAATTAGAGTAACTAAAGACCAGGAATACTTCAGATAAGGGAGGACAGAAGAAGCTGTGGTTTCTGAGAGCAATCTAAGAAGATCAATCACATTTGAAAGAACAGTGAGACAGATGTGTGGTCTTCTTCTTCTTCTCCCCCCTGTAGTTAACTCTTCTCACCACAGCTCTCCTCATCAGCTCCATTCTCACAGTCAGCTTTCCCGTCACAGTGCCAGATCTCCGGGAGGCACTGGTTCAGACGGTCCGTGCAGCTGAACTCTGTCGGCTTGCAGGTTTTAGTCACTGAAATCACAATAGAGATAAGATCAGAGATGGCAAAAGTACACACATCCTTTACTCAAGTAGAAGTACAGATACTCGTGTTTAAAAATACTCTGGTGAAAGTAGAAGTACTGACTAAACGTCTTTACTCAAGTAAAGAAGTTTGGGCTTAAGTAAAAAGTACCCATAGCCATAACAGCTGTTTTAAAGAGTACCTGACCTCCCTTTATATTAATAGAACAATAATGTCATTGTTAGCTAATGAATGTTTCCATGGTGACCAACGGCAACACGACAACGTTTTCATTGGTCCCTCTTCTTTAGAGAAGACCAGGAAATGATGGATACACGGATCGTGTTCAAATCAATAGGCACGCAATGACTCTAAATAATAATGATCACGCCACCAAACACACATTCAGACTAAAGGAACCAGCCTGATTGGAAAATGTGAGAAGTAGAAAGTACAGGTATTTGAGTTCAACATGTAAGAAGTAGAAAGTACAGGTATTTGGGTTCAAAGTGTGAGAAGTAGAAAGTACAGGTATTTGAGTTCAACATGTAAGAAGTAGAAAGTACAGGTATTTGTGTTCAACATGTAAGAAGTAGAAAGTACAGGTATTTGAGTTCAACATGTAAGAAGTAGAAAGTACAGGTATTTGTGTTCAACATGTAAGAAGTAGAAAGTACAGGTATTTGTGTTCAACATGTAAGAAGTAGAAAGTACAGGTATTTGAGTTCAACATGTAAGAAGTAGAAAGTACAAGTATTTGAGTTCAACATGTAAGAAGTAGAAAGTACAGGTATTTGTGTTCAACATGTAAGAAGTAGAAAGTACAGGTATTTGTGTTCAACATGTAAGAAGTAGAAAGTACAGGTATTTGAGTTCAACATGTAAGAAGTATAAAGTACAGGTATTTGTGTTCAACATGTAAGAAGTAGAAAGTAAACTTATTTTGAACAATTTTTCTCCAGAATCAGGAAAGGCTGTGTTACAAAATAAGCCGCAAATGCTCAAAAGTGTTCTGTGTTCTGATGTTAGTTGGTGATTTTCCAATAAATATGTGAAAAAAATAAGTTTCCTCTGAGATACAACTCAAAATAAGATTCTTTGACTCAACAAGATGATGCATTATCTACAAACAAGACCTGATATCTCACCGCAGTGTCACTTCTGAAGTTATTGTGTCTTATATCAGGTGTAGAGAGTAGACATATTCTGACTAGATGTTGATAGAGATGTCCCGATCCGATCACGTGATCGGGGATCGGAGCCGATCACGTGATTTTCAAAAGATCGGAGCCGATCACGTGATTTTCAAAAGATCGGAATCGGGAGAAAAAAATCGGGGATCGGGATTTTTTTTTTTTTTTTTTTTTTTTTTTTATAAATACTTTTTTTAAATTTTGTATTCAATGTTACAAAACAAAAATGACCATGTTCAAGTCTTAAAGTCATCCTGAGGCCTTAGTTTTGGTTTCAAATTACACAACATCATGTATGTGTTGCTTCTTTGGGGCTTGTTTTCATAGACCTGCTTATTTCTCTCAAATCTGGCAACAGAGTGGGCGCAGTGTCTAATTGTAGCAGTAAGCTAACGAGTACTGATAAGCTTTATTTTGTTTTGATCCAATGCTGCACAACTGAACTGATCCAATGCTGCTGTGAAAGAAAGAAGCTATATCCATGTTGGATAGAATATCCAATTTAAATAAAAAAATAACCTTAAGGGACAACTTGAATGCTTTTTTTTCTCTTAATGCATTGCATAAAGATCGGATCGGGAAAAATCGGTATCGGCAAATTGTCAAAATCAAATGATCGGAATCGGATCGGGAGCAAAAAAAGGCGATCGGGACATCCCTAGATGTTGATGTTGATAGATTTTTTGTTTTGTACTCACTGCAGGTAGCAGGAAGTTCATCAGTGGCGTCTCCACAGTCGTCCATGCCGTCACACTCCCATCGAGCCGGCAAGCATTTACCGTTCCCACACTGGAAATGATCGGATCCACATGTCGTCAATGGATCTGTGACAGAGAAATATGAACACACAGTTAAACAAAGGCTTATTGTTTGAATTATCATTCATCAGGTAAGACTCCTCATATACACAGATATGGCTGCACATGAGTTGAAGTAAGGGGAGGATAATCATTCTGCAGAACTCTATTCAAGTCGTTTTAAACCAAACAAAGGACGATTTGAATATCTATTAATTGTCTGATGGTACATTGAATTCATGAGGAAAACTTTTGCATGAATTCTTGATGAATGGAAGCGCCGTTTTACAACAAAACAATATCAAATCATCAGCTTCACAAATTCAAACGTTGGCTCATGTCGATACCCGTAGCTAATCAAAATAAAAAGTTGTTTTGTAGTTCTTTGTTCACTCTTTCCTAAGTAATGTGGCTGTCCATGAAAAAAGACCCATAGGAAAATAATTGTGCAGAATTCTATGAAATAAATTCTTCAGCACTAAAACATATGTCTATAACCCATCCCGTGGTACATTGAACTCATGAAGAGAACGTTGTTATTCTCGCATGCCTTCAACCTTTCGTGAAGAAACGGAAGTTGTGTTTAACGTCAAAACAAATTAAAAATATTAGTTTTGAACGTAAACCTTGTCTCATTAAACAAATCACAGCTAATCCAAATAAAGTTGTTCTTGAATGCTATAAAACGTTGTTATTCTCTCGATGAATGGAAGTTAACGGCACCTGTGTTTCCTTACAAACTGTTTACAATTGTGTCATGAATCACAGCTAATGCTTCTAAAGTTAGTGTTTATTTAAATTTCTTCTGGATTTCTCTGCATTTGGTACTTTTCCCTTAATGCTTTAAGTACATTTTGCTGATGATTCTTACTTTTACTCAAGTTACATTTCCAATGCAAGACTTTGACTTGTACCAGAGTCTTTTAAAGGTGTGGTATTAGTACTTTGACTTCATCTGAATACTCCTACACTCCTACACACGTGATCAAACACACACACGTGCCTGTAGGATGTTTTTTAACCAAGGGTTGAGCTGGGAGTCACACGCAGGGACTCTCTCTGAACGTAAACCCACATGTATCAGCCCGTTATCAGGCAGCTGCTGATATGGCGGCTTCATAACAGAAATCTACTTTGTTTGGATTTCCAGGTTTTATGGTTCACTTAATTCGACACGAGTGTAAACACAACATCTCCCCATCTTTAACGGACCCGATGAAGCCTCTGAACCAGAAGGAGTAATTAGATTGTGTATCAGGGAAACAGCAGCTTGTGAACGGGTTAGTAGAGTTCATTCCTCCCTCTGGCCCCGGGGCTCCATACGGCCACCTGTTCCTGAGAAACGAGGCGCAGGAGGAGGTGTTTACAACTGAAGCATTTAGCAGCTAGCCATTAGCATCGATCAAATAGTCTGATTCAGTAAGTGCAGGATTTGCTTTTTAATTCTAACTCCAATTAAGTATTTATGTGTATGTTTTTATAGGTTCAATTCCTTTGTGATAGGTTGTAAAAATTATGAATTATGCATCTCTATGACTGGCTGACAGCACAATAAATCATAATAACAGTTTGGCGTGAAACATCTGCTGCCGTCGGTCATGGCCGAAGCTGCAGTTCAAAACAAAGAGACGTTTTATGGCTGCTTCTGTAGGAGGACATGTTTTCATCTGCAGTGAAGGACGTTGAGGTACATTCACTCAAGTATTGCATAATCGGACTCAATTCAAGTTTTCAAATGTATTCTGTGTTTATGTTACATTTTGTATTCCATGTGTTTTCTTCTACGGCTGATACGTATATATTAACTTTTTGTGTCTGACAAACCCAATTTGAGATAAATAAAGTATATCTAGTTTAATATAGCCTACTTTATTTTACTTAAATGCACATTTAACATACTTTAAGAACACTATACCTCAACTTCACTACAATTTAAAGGGAAATATTGTGCTTTTACTCGTAACTTACAAAGACTTGTTTTATCTTAATGTGTGCATATGTGTAAATGCGTCTGTTGATTGTATATTTACATTCGATTGGCTTTATGATATCCTTCACAGTAGACTTGAACATATCGAATCACAACTTTCATTGAATTTTGGATGATTTAGTAAACTTTGTAACACCCATGGTGTTCCCGGTCAAAAATAACCGCCATAAAGAAAAGGAATTAGTAACCATCCGGATCAGATAAAACACACACACACACACACACACACACACACACACACACACACACACACACACACACACACACACACACACACACACACACACACACACACACACACACACACACACACACACACACACACACACAAACACACTCTAGATGTGTTCCCCCCCTTATATGCCCCTCCCCCCACATGGATCACACCTGGCACACGCAATGCATGTTCAGTGTCTATTCTTTGTATATTTACTGCAGTGTTTCATGTATACCAGTAGTCTGATACAATATGTACAGTTTGAAAGGGTGTTAAATGAAATGTGGTGATGATTCATGGTGTTTGTGTTAATGTAGCAGTTAAAACAGGACCGGTCAAATTTGACCGCGATCACCAAAGTAAGGGGGAGGGAACGAAGACAATAGGAGGGTTAAGTAGTCTCTCCAATGCAGGACTTTTGCTTGTAATAGAGTTTTTAGCAGTGTAGTTTTAGTACTTGTACCTAATTAAAGGATCTGAGTAATTCCTCCTCCGCTGACTGTAGTCGTTTTTATGATTTCAAATGAGTTCAAGTGTGTTATTGCTTCTTAAAGATAGTCATCAGCTTGATGTTGATAAACTGGCTCTAATCAATCCTTGTAGGGTAATAATAATACAAATAAACAGGTGGTATAAAACCCTCTAACGGTTCAACTCAGGTCGATTTCTATTTTCTAATTTCCTGCAACAGTGGATTTTCCCGTCAATAGATCACTTATATTCCCTGAAGCCTCGTCACCAAACACACGTTCACGCTCGGTGTTTACTCAACAGGCTCAGCAGGTTCAGTCCTTGAACAATAAAATGTCATCGTTATCGATCCAGGGCAAATCCATGCTGGGCTTTAAATTTGGTGTATTTTAGAACAATTTCTCAAAGCCACAAAGTTGCCCCCAAGTGAGATTAAAGACACACTTTCCCCCAAAATGCGTTTGTATATCAATAACATTGAATTTGTGAGGAAAACTAGCCTCCACAGCGTTCAAAGAATCAATATTGTTGTCTTTTCATTTAAGCCATTTTCTGCAGTTATCAAGATGAATTTGACAGAAGGAAAACTTCACCTCTAAAATGTATTTCTATAAAACTCACCTTGAATTTATAAAGAAAACTTCAGGACGTGCGGAGATCAATAATTTATCCAGTCGTACGTTCACTACTTCACAAACACATGCATTTAAATAAAAATATTTAATTGATCATTGTTTGCAAAGGCACGCTACTTTCAAGTGCATTCAATCTTACGTTTGAGTGTAAACACATTCGAAAACTGGATTAATGAGACTTTTATAACACTGCAAATATACTGGATTAATATTAAATTGGGTAATATTTAGTAAAGGGATGTTATGATGTGATTTTCCTGGTGAAAACAGCCCTAAATTACTCCAATTCAGCAAGAATTTGGTCAGTTTTTAGACTATTAGTTCAACTTTCCAAATTCAAGGTTTCCCAAGGTGAGTAGCTTATCTGCAAATCATCATTTAGTGGATTAAACATTCCTAAAAACACATCACACACTGCTCCTCTGCCCAGACATGTGTGGGAGGCGACCTTTTCCCAACATGGAAACGGGACACGTTTCATTGCCACACATGTCTGTGAGAAAAAAGGTCACAGTTGACAACAACCAGTTGCAACATGTTTCACCACACACACCGTTTCCCAGAAGCGACACACACACACACACTGGGAACAGAACAGGTCTGACGGAGACTCCAACCAGAGCTGGAGGAATGCTGCAGACACAGTGTGTTTGTGTTGGACCGTGAGTTGGAGGGCTTCCATTCATTTCCACAGTATGGGGCGTTTCAGGACACACATGGTGGGAGGTGCAAACAGGCTGCACATTGCATCATTTAGATCTAGGATAGAAGTGTTTTCCTGTACACTGATTTATATACAAGTCGCGCCAATTTCCCATATTATAATATAATGGCTTCAAAAACCGGCTTTTTCAAAATCGTGCTTGACATTTTTTACACATTCACCCTCCTCAAAGCTCATTGGCTGCACAACGGGTCAATGAAACCAAACATGCGGCTCCATTCAGAAACAGCCAAGGATTTAAGCAGAAAATAAGCCATAAAAAAGCCTGATAACAGGAGGATTTTCACGGTAAATTACGCGTAAATATGAGTGAAAGCGTAACGGTGAGAGCACAAGATTTGACCTACATTCTCAGAATAAGTGCGCCCTCCCCCCATCACCTGTCACAGGAGTGGGCAATTTAAATACACACGGACTCTAATCTTATTTAAATCATCATTTAAAAACAAATTTCTACCAAACAACACCATCATAACGCATAGAGTGAATCTTACACTGATTTTATGCGCAAACCAAGTCACACATAGAGTTAACAATTAAGTCATAATTAGTCAATAAAATGAAGGAAAACTTACCTGTGTGAACGAGGGTGAAGAGAAAGAATAACAAAGATGCGTGAATCAGCATTCCCATGTTTCCCAGGCGCACTGGAAGATGCATGCACTCTGATGTGACTAAATAATGTAATTATAATAAAGACACACTGTCAGAAATGTGATTAACACCAACGTCTCTATAGGGGCTGTTTTGCAGAGATGCTCAGAGGAGGGATGCCCTGCTCACTGTACTGTTTGACAACAAAATCAGACCCATTTCAATGTGGTCCAGGGTGGGTGGGGCCGGAGGGGCCCCTCGGTATGGGAGGCGGGACCTGGTGAGTGGTGTGATTTCTGAGGCAAACAGCAGCAACAATTGGGAGGAGGAGCTCCGGGGAGATGGATTTACTACCAGTTAACCCTTTCAGAGAGGGAGGAGGGACAGTGTTTGTATACATCAGGTGAGTTTCATTCCTTACTCTGACAGGGGCGTAGACAGGGTTTCTGGGACCAAAATTGGGGGGCCATAAGTTCAAGGATGAGGAGGGGGAAGGGGAGGAAGAATTTGAAATATTTTTAGTGTAAAGTCAGAGATTTAGAACAAAAAAAGTGCTAATATCTCAGCATTACAAATGGGAAATGTTGACGACGTGATATTGAACTTATTCCAAAATAAGCTTCTTAACTGTGAAACTCATCATTAACATTATAGCAGTGAATATTTTAATAAATGTTTTCAGGCGGTTGTCTAGAAAATATATAGTATGGAGGCGATACTGTGGCGCTGATCTTATAAGATAATAATAATAATAATAATAATAATACATATTATTTATATAGTGCTTTTCCTGGTGCTCAAAGCGCTTTACAAGCAAGTAAAGAAGGAACAAAATAGATAATAATAATAGCTTGGATTTATATAGCGCCTTTCATGGGACCCAAGGTCGCTTTACAAAGAAGAACAGGGCAAAACAAACATAACAAAAACAAAAGGCAGTCAGACAACCAGTCCGACAAAAACAACAAATAGATTAGGGGCCAAAGGCCTTAGGGAACAGATGGGTCTTGAGGGCCCTTTTGAAGGCGTCAAGTGTGGGGATGTTGTGGATCTCCACAGGGAGAGCGTTCCAGAGGGTGGGGGCTGCCACACTGAAGGCTCTGTCCCCGAAGGTTCGCAGTTTGGTGCGGGGGGGGGGGGGGGGGGGTAAGCAGGCCAGAGTCTGAAGACCGCAGGTTCCGGGGTGGGGCATGTGGGTGAGGAATGTCCGATATGTACTGGGGGGAATGGGCATGGAGGGACTTGTAGGTAAGGACGAGGACTTTGTATGTTATGCGAGACTTGACCGGCAGCCAGTGGAGGCGGATGAGGGTGGGAGTGATGTGCTGCCACGGGTTTGTGTGTGTGAGTACCCTAGCAGCACAGCTTTGAACATACCTGTCCAGGGTTTTGTTGGGGACCCCAAACAGGAGACCATTGCAGTAATCCAAGCGGGAGGTGACAAACGCATGGACTAGGGTTTGGGCAACCGAGTCCGAGAGTGACGGCCGGAGTCTGGAAATGTTCCTTAGATGGAAAAAGGCCGATTCGGTCACAGACGTCAATTATGGCGAGAACATGACGCCCGTATACAAGATGGCGCCACGGACGTAAACAACAACGTATAGTTTGTTCCAAATGTTATGTAGATAGCAGAATAATATTGTGGAAAATGAATATATGCTATATTATCCTATACCAATATCATATATTAAAACACAACCAACTAAAAGAGGATAACATAATGGTCAATCCAGTCACACCTCATGACATTTGCATCTTGATTCACCTTTTCTTCCATAACACCATTTCTTTCCACGACTCGTTTCTGTAAAAATGATGTGGACTTCTCCCGACAACACGTCTGTTTTTTAGCAATAGTTTGACTTTTTCTTCTAAAACACTATGCAGTTTCCGTCATGATATACCTTTTTATTTTCTAGAAACCCCCCTAAAGTAAATAAGATGTTCCCAATCAAAGCGTTTCAAGTCCAAACGAGTCTACCTACTCTGGCAGACGTTCAATATTTAAATAAAACAAGAAACCAGGTCAACAAGGGCTGTTATAACAACGTTGGTGTTTTGATGGAGTAATAGATAAGTAACTTATTCTATGTTCATCACGTTCTTTTACATAAGGTGTATTGGTGAGTAAAACTTTCTAAAACAATACAACATCAGTCCATAAAGTCCTTAGTTTGTATCTCCATATCACGCCCCTACTTCCTGAATGGAGGTTGGTCAACTCTCATCATGAAAACATGTTATTTAAGGTCCGAAGTCTCAGGCGTCCTCGGTCCATACCATCGTTTACAGTGAGATTTACCTCAGAGGAGCAGATAATGTACATGTGAAAAGATAAAACTTCAAAACAACAACCTTGAACCGAGTAAAGAGAGCGTCATACAGTTCAGGAATACTCTGGGATAGTTGGTGTTTTGGAAATGAATAATCCACATGTTTGTTTTGATCGTGCTTCATGGAAAAGGCTCAGGAACATTTAGAAAACAAGAATCTAAAACACGGGGATTATACAAGTGGTCTCGGTAAAAAGGTGATACGTTGACCCTTACTATCGAAGGAAGGGTTATACATTGAGATAACATGCAACAACTCTAACCTTCAGTTACTCCCATGTGCACCAAAACAATAAACATGTGAGCACCAGAAGACAGAAAATAATCTCGTCGGTCTTTCTGAAGATCTGCTGTCTATAGAGTACATAATGGAACATCTAGGATCAAGGCCAAGGCTGTCAGACTGAGATAAAATATGTACCGCAATCATGGAGTACACACAGAGAGGGAGCAGGCATAGGGAAGAAATAGAGACAAAGTTTATGTCATATGGATATATTCAAAGATCAATGTGTCCAATGTATTTACGTACAATAAGATCACGAAGTTAAAGAAACTAGTTTTAACCACTCTATAGAGTAGTGGAAATGACATATTTTGCAGATTACCTGAAGTTATCATCCACTTGGTTCCCTAGACAAAAAGCCAATGGGAGTTTTCCATTCGATTCTGGATTATTGCAGATGCCCTAGTTTGTGAGAGATCATATTTACAAAATAGAATAAAAACACCACCAGGAAAAAGCAAATGTCAATGGATCGCATTTACATGGCGCTTTTTCCAGCTATGCCACCACTCAAAGCAGTTTTACATATACATCTCAGCACTCACCCAACAATATAGGGGAACATAGTTTGCCATACAAGGTTGCCAACATTCACACACAGTTAGCAATCAAGGGAAACATAGGGTTGATTATTGTGTGTTTTATCACATAGACATATTGACTGCAGGACTAGGAACCAACTCTACAGATTGGTGGACAATCACTCTACCTCCTGAGCCATTCTGGTATTTTCATGGTGAGTTATTGCTGCTTGAACTCAAGATCAATAGAATTCGAGGATGAAACCCTCTTTAACGGTCACACATATAAGCACACAGCACACACAGTGACATTTGACCTCTGTATCCTACTAGGAGCAGTGGGCAGCTATTGTATGGCAAGAAAATCATATAGAACCAGTGATATTTCCCTCTGAAATTAAAGTATATTATAGAAACCCCCCCCCCCCAAAAGTAAATAAGACGTTCCAAATCAAGCGAGTCTACCTACTCTGGCAGACGTTCAATATTTAAATAAAACAAGAAACCAGGTCAACAGGGGCTGTTATAACAACGTCAGTGTTTTTATGGAGAAAGGAGATCAGTACAGACGGGGGAAGTAGTGGAGTACAAATACTTTGTTACTTTACTTAAGTACATGTTTCTGGTATCAGTACTTTACTCCACTACTTATTTTTCTGACGAGTTTTTACTTTGACTTCTTACATGTTGAACACAAATACCTGTACTTTCTACTTCTTACATGTTGAACACAAATACCTGTACTTTCTACTTCTTACATGTTGAACACAAATACCTGTACTTTCTACTTCTCACATGTTGAACACAAATACCTGTACTTTCTACTTCTTACATGTTGAACACAAATACCTGTACTTTCTACTTCTTACATGTTGAACACAAATACCTGTACTTTCTACTTCTCACATGTTGAACACAAATACCTGTACTTTCTACTTCTTACATGTTGAACACAAATACCTGTACTTTCTACTTCTCACATGTTGAACACAAATACCTGTACTTTCTACTTCTCACATGTTGAACTCAAATACCTGTACTTTCTACTTCTCACATGTTGAACACAAATACCTGTACTTTCTACTTCTTACATGTTGAACACAAATACCTGTACTTTCTACTTCTTACATGTTGAACACAAATACCTGTACTTTCTACTTCTTACATGTTGAACACAAATACCTGTACTTTCTACTTCTTACATGTTGAACTCAAATACCTGTACTTTCTACTTCTTACATGTTGAACTCAAATACCTGTACTTTCTACTTCTTACATGTTGAACTCAAATACCTGTACTTTCTACTTCTTACATGTTGAACCCAAATACCTGTACTTTCTACTTCTTACATGTTGAACACAAATACCTGTACTTTCTACTTCTCACATGTTGAACTCAAATACCTGTACTTTCTACTTCTTACATGTTGAACACAAATACCTGTACTTTCTACTTCTCACATGTTGAACTCAAATACCTGTACTTTCTACTTCTTACATGTTGAACTCAAATACCTGTACTTTCTACTTCTTACATGTTGAACCCAAATACCTGTACTTTCTACTTCTCACATTTTCCAAACAGGCTGGTTCCTTTAGTCTGAATGTGTGTTTGGTGGCGTGATCATTATTATTTAGAGTCATTGCGTGCCTATTGATTTGAACACGATCCGTGTATCCATCATTTCCTGGTCTTCTCTAAAGAAGAGGGACCAATGAAAACGTTGTCATGTTGCCGTTGGTCACCATGGAAACATTCATTTGCTAACAATGACATTATTGTTCTATTAATATAAAGGGAGGTCAGGTACTCTTTAAAACAGCTGCTAGTTATGGGTACTTTTTACTGAAGTACATTTCAAAGCATCTTTACTTTGACTTGAGTAAATAAGTTTAGTCAGTACTTCTACTTTCACCAGAGTACCACGAGTATCTGTACTTGAGTAAAGGATGTGTGTACTCTCACCATCTCTGCCCAAGTAACAACCTCCATATTGCAATGTAGTACAGTACACACTTTCAAGCACTGGTGCAACCATGTAACTTCCCACAAAGGACTCCATCAACGCAGTGACATGTCACATTAATCAACACCAGAGCCACGTCCTGTACCATTCACATTTTCTGCCCAATGCTCTCAGCGAACCCACTCACCTCTAACCCCACTGTACGGCACATTGTGATGCATTTAATAAGAAGTGACAAGGAATTTCAGGCCTCTGCTAAAACTGGGGGTCCGACTGTGAAACATGAAACGTTCCCCAAACTGTACCGGGTTAACCTCTAAGGTCCCGATGAGATGTTGGCTGATAGAACAACAATCTCCTGTATTCCTAGAAAGAGAAGGCATTAATAGAAACAAGAGTGTCTATGAGGTGACGTTCCTCTCTGTAATTCACCAGAGGCTAGAACACACCCCTTCACTACAACTATTATTATATACAATCTCAACCTCCTGAGCTTCTGTAAACACTTTCTAGTTCTTCCAGTATTCGGATCCCTTTCACTGCTTCACTTGACTAAATAAACAGAGTGTTGGCTGCAACGGATTTTCTGTCTTCTCCTGTAGGTCAAATCAGGTTCTTCCAGATGCAGCTGAGCACGGTTTTTGGCTCGGGAATAGCCGGACAGGGGGGAGTTTTTTCTGTCAAATGAGAGTGGGAGAGTTTTGTTAACGGGGTAGGATGAGGACAAAGAAAGATTCCTGGTTTACATTCAATATTTCAGACAGTTTTGTGTGTGTGTGTTTAGCTTTCTATTATCTGGAAACCTGACGACACAGGAATGAATCTTAAATCCTGGAAATTAGTTTGATTTTCAATAGACGCCTGTAAGAATTTCTGTGGTTAACAAGCTTAAGAGATGTTAGCGTTTTTTTCTACGTCTCAAAATACGTCAGTAACTGGTGAATTTAAAAACAGCGATTGCTAACAAGTGTCTAAATGAGACGACTTAATGTCATCATGCCCAACATTAGCCGCCTTTAGCTTAGCGGTGGTGACATGAAGTCATGTGACCGTGCTGTAGTTCCTTTATAGCCCAACATTAGCCACCTTTAGCTTAGCGGTGGTGACGTGAAGTCATGTGACCGTGCTGTAGTTCCTTTATAGCCCAACAACATTAGCCTCCTTTAGCTTAGCGGTGGTGAAGTCATGTGACCGTGCTGTAGTTCCTTTATAGCCCAACAATAGCCGCCTTTAGCTTAGCGGTGGTGACTTGAAGCCATGTGACCGTGCTGTAGTTCCTTTATAGCCCAACATTAGCCACCTTTAGCTTAGCGGTGGTGACTTGAAGTCATGTGACCGTGCTGTAGTTCCTTTATAGCCCAACAATAGCCACCTTTAGCTTAGCGGTGGTGACTTGAAGTCATGTGACCGTGCTGTAGTTCCTTTATAGCCCAACAACATTAGCCTCCTTTAGCTTAGCGGTGGTGACGTGAAGTCATGTGACCGTGCTGTAGTTCCTTTATAGCCCAACATTAGCCACCTTTAGCTTAGCGGTGGTGACGTGAAGTCATGTGACCGTGCTGTAGTTCCTTTATAGCCCAACATTAGCCACCTTTAGCTTAGCGGTGGTGACGTGAAGTCATGTGACCGTGCTGTAGTTCCTTTATAGCCCAACATTAGCCTCCTTTAGCTTAGCGGTGGTGACGTGAAGTCATGTGACCGTGCTGTAGTTCCTTTATAGCCCAACATTAGCCTCCTTTAGCTTAGCGGTGGTGACGTGAAGTCATGTGACCGTGCTGTAGTTCCTTTATAGCTTTTTACTTCAATAATCATAAAGTGGTGTTAATATGAGGATAGTGGTGGTCTAATAGATAGTGAGGTGGGCTGAAGATCGGAAGGTTGTGAGTTCAAATCCCGCCAGGAACACCACCACTAGTGTGCCATTGAGTAAGGCTCTTAGTCCTGAGTTACTCCAGGGAGAATGTCTCTGTAATTGGTAAGTCGCTTTGGATAAAAGCGTCAGCTAAATGAAATGTAAAAAATATCCTGCTGAATGTCTGAAGCTTTAATATGTCTTTAAAACGGCAGTTGATCACGGCGACCTTTAGCCACCTTTAGCTTAGCGGTGATGCCGTAAAGCTATGCAACCATGATATAGTTTGTTCAAAGTCCAACATTAGCTTTTCACCTCTGGCAATTGCATTTACGCTTTAATATTTATGAAATTGGTGTTAATATGTGGAGATAATCCTGTTTCACTATCCTGCATTATCCTAAAAAAAAATTGAAAATTCCCATCGGCTTTTATCAAGGGAACCCTTGCGATGCTAACTTTAGCTTCGGTCTACAAAAACACTTCATTCCTGCAACACTTTATTTTGTCTGATGGATATGGAGGGCGGCTCAGAGGATGACGTAGTTCTTGGCTTCATCCCGTTGGCCCTGGAAAAGAAGATAAGACTGACAATGTTTGGAAACAGGATTAATCAATAATGTCCTTGTTAGTTTGAATCATTTTTGGTGAAAGACGGGTCTGGTTTATTCCAGATTTAGCAAAGACAACCAGTAAGACACAAGGCGCCTGTGTAACATCTGAGGTAACACAAACACATCAAAATAGAGAATATTTATAGTGGAAACAGAAAGTGAGTCTTGAAATAATGACAGCCACAACTGTACAAACATCACACAGAAAAATGTGTCTGCTGGGGAAATCATGCTGACTGTTCCTCTAAGAACTCACGGGAAATAACCCATGCTGCAAATTCATAGCAAATATGTCCCGCCATGTTTATTCAGGTGCTGAAAAATCACTAGAGGGAAAGGAGGATTTGTGTCGGGGTCAAGGAGTGACCTCTGAGGAGTGAAAACAGGGTTGTTGAGAAAATAAGATCCGAAGATCAGGAAGTAGAGCTTCCTCTGGGAGTGCTTCTGCTGTCTACAGTACATATTTTGGAGTAGTTCAACCAATGCATATGTTTTTATAAAAAATAATGAAAAGCATTCTACATTTAGCTCCTTAGCATTATGGTGTTGTTGAAAAAGGATTCTAGTTAGCTAGCTAGCATGGATATCCAGATCCTTAGCTAAGGGCTAATGGTTGAAAATAGTTGAATAGTTTTTTAAAGTAATGGATAAACACTTGCAAAAAGGGCTAAAATAATGACTTACATTGTTGAATAGCTTCAAGGAATAGGTTAAATTGAATATTTAAAAAAAGAAATCTGAAAGAAGCTAATGGAGAAATGGTTGAAGAAGACAACGTTAGCTTAAATGAGTCGACAGTTCAAACGGATCAACATTAAAGGGTGGCTAAAAGTATGAGATGCTTTGTGAGATAGCAGTAAGTAACTAATAGAAAGTTGACATAGTGCAGCTCAATTGAACAGTTTAAATAGTTATAGTTAAGATAAACCTATCAAAAATAGGGGGCTAATAATATTTGATGCTATGTGAAACAGCTGCAAGAAATGTATTGCTGAAATACTAAGCAATATTGAACACATACAATTGTTAGCTGAGGGTAATATGGTTAAACGCTTTACATAAAATTAGAACAGAAACAAGACAATATATATATAGTCTAATATAGTCTTTATATAGTCTTTATATAGTCTTCGAGCAGGAATACGAGTACAAAATGACTGAATTTCCTATAAAAACTACTTACTTTTACCTGAAACATGATGACTGGTAGAAAAATGATGGTTTGGTAGCAAATGTAAAAAAAATAATATCCTCATGTAAGAAGATTCCTGTCGTCAGTAGGCCATCTAGTGTACAAAAACAATGAGTGCACTTAGGTCACCTATTATGCAAAATCCTCTTCTCCATGTCTCTTCTACATCAACATGTGTCCCCTCTTCTTCATGTCTCTTCTACATCAACATGTGTCCTCTCTTCTTCATGTATCTTCTACATCAACATGTGTCCCCTCTTCTTCATGTCTCTTCTACATCAACATGTGTCCCCTCTTCTTCATGTCTCTTCTACATCAACATGTGTCCCCTCTTCTTCATGTCTCTTCTACATCAACACGTGTCCCCTCTTCTTCATGTCTCTTCTACATCAACATGTGTCCCCTCTTCTCCATGTCTCTTCTACATCAACATGTGTCCCCTCTTCTCCATGTCTCTTCTACATCAACATGTGTCCTCTCTTCTTCATGTATCTTCTACATCAACATGTGTCCCCTCTTCTTCATGTCTCTTCTACATCAACATGTGTCCCCTCTTCTCCATGTCTCTTCTACATCAACATGTGTCCCCTCTTCTCCATGTCTCTTCTACATCAACATGTGTCCCCTCTTCTTCATGTCTCTTCTACATCAACATGTGTCCCCTCTTCTTCATGTCTCTTCTTCATCAACATGTGTCCCCTCTTCTTCATGTCTCTTCTACATCAACATGTGTCCCCTCTTCTTCATGTCTCTTCTACATCAACATGTGTCCCCTCTTCTCCATGTCTCTTCTACATCAACATGTGTCCCCTCTTCTTCATGTCTCTTCTACATCAACATGTGTCCCCTCTTCTTCATGTCTCTTCTACATCAACATGTGTCCCCTCTTCTACATGTCTCTTCTACATCAACACGTGTCCCCTCTTCTCCATGTCTCTTCTTCATCAACACGTGTCCCCTCTTCTTCATGTCTCTTCTACATCAACATGTGTCCTCTCTTCTTCATGTCTCTTCTACATCAACATGTGTCCCCTCTTCTTCATGTCTCTTCTACATCAACATGTGTCCCCTCTTCTTCATGTCTCTTCTACATCAACATGTGTCCCCTCTTCTTCATGTCTCTTCTACATCAACATGTGTCCCCTCTTCTCCATGTCTCTTCTACATCAACATGTGTCCCCTCTTCTCCATGTCTCTTCTACATCAACATGTGTCCCCTCTTCTTCATGTCTCTTCTACATCAACATGTGTGCCCTCTTCTTCATGTCTCTTCTATATCAACATGTGTCCCCTCTTCTCCATGTCTCTTCTACATCAACATGTGTCCCCTCTTCTTCATGTCTCTTCTACATCAACATGTATCCCCTCTTCTTCATGTCTCTTCTACATCAACATGTATCCCCTCTTCTTCATGTCTCTTCTACATCAACATGTGTCCCCTCTTCTTCATGTCTCTTCTACATCAACATGTATCCCCTCTTCTCCATGTCTCTTCTACATCAACATGTGTCCCCTCTTCTTCATGTCTCTTCTACATCAACATGTATCCCCTCTTCTTCATGTCTCTTCTACATCAACATGTGTCCCCTCTTCTTCATGTCTCTTCTACATCAACATGTGTCCCCTCTTCTTCATGTCTCTTCTACATCAACATGTGTCCCCTCTTCTTCATGTCTCTCCTACATCAACATGTGTCCCCTCTTCTTCATGTATCTTCTACATCAACATGTGTCCCCTCTTCGTCATGTCTCTTCTTCATCAACATGTGTCCCCTCTTCTTCATGTCTCTCCTACATCAACATGTGTCCCCTCTTCTTCATGTCTCTTCTACATCAACATGTGTCCCCTCTTCTTCATGTCTCTTCTACATCAACATGTATCCCCTCTTCTTCATGTCTCTTCTACATCAACATGTGTCCCCTCTTCGTCATGTCTCTTCTACATCAACATGTGTCCCCTCTTCTTCATGTCTCTCCTACATCAACATGTGTCCCCTCTTCTTCATGTATCTTCTACATCAACATGTGTCCCCTCTTCGTCATGTCTCTTCTTCATCAACATGTGTCCCCTCTCCTTCATGTCTCTTCTACATCAACATGTGTCCCCTCTTCTTCATGTCTCTTCTACATCAACATGTGTCCCCTCTTCTTCATGTCTCTTCTACATCAACATGTGTCCCCTCTTCTTCATGTCTCTTCTACATCAACATGTGTCCCCTCTTCTTCATGTCTCTTCTACATCAACATGTGTCCCCTTTTCTTCATGTCTCTTCTACATCAACATGTGTCCCTTCTTCTTCATGTCTCTTCTACATCAACATGTGTCCCCTCTTCTTCATGTCTCTTCTACATCACCATGTGTCCCTTCTTCTTCATGTCTCTTCTACATCAACATGTGTCCCCTCTTCTTCATGTCTCTTCTACATCAACATGTGTCCCCTTTTCTTCATGTCTCTTCTACATCAACATGTGTCCCTTCTTCTTCATGTCTCTTCTACATCAACATGTGTCCCCTCTTCTTCATGTCTCTTCTACATCAACATGTGTCCCCTCTGTGGAAAAAGACTCTGAAAGTTTCAGGAACAAAGATTCTCTCTCTTTTTGATCCATTTCTATAAAAACCTGTCTGAAAATGAGCTGATCAGATTTTGGCCCCTTTATGATGTCATAACGATGTTTTGTCTTGTGTAACCATTAGCCAATCAGCAACCAAGGTAACCCCCCCACCTTATCACCTGAATCTCCTCTAGAGCTCCATTGAGATCTTTGTAACCAAATGTCTCTCAGAAGGGCGTGGGGAGGGGCTCCTTATTTTTATCTAAAGCAGGGGTTCTCAAAGTTTTGATGAGTGAGGGCCAATTTAGGTACCCAATATTGGATTGAGGGCCGCCCAAGAAAAAACGGAACACAAAATTCCAAAACAAATCTTTTCTTTATTACACACACACACACACACACACACACACACACACACACACACACAGTATTGCGCTGGAGTTAGTGATATGCTGTGGATTTCCTGTCTTATCAGCAGGGCCCTGTTTCAGAACCAATTCCAGCTACTCAAGCACCACAGGATAGTCTCTGCAAGACAAATACAGAGAGACAGAGAGGGGGGAGGGAGAGAAAGAGACTTTTAAAATAGAAGCTTACCAAAGACCACAATAACACAGTATTCATCATCATCATTGTTATTATTATTGTTGTTGTATTTGTAACACAAATCGGCTATTATTGCCTGTCATCAACATACCTTTTCCTACTTTGAATGGGATTTATGGTGCTGTCGTCTGTTGGCTACTATTCCTTTGATGTCCGGTTCCATCTCCGTTGTTGCTATACGAAGGACAGCATGTAGATGGGCATCCGTCAGCCTGGATCTCAGCTGGGATTTGTTGATGGCCATGGTGGAGAAGGTTTTCTCACAAATGTATGTGCTTCCGAACAGAGAGGCCATTCTGATGGCATGTTGGCGAAGTGCAGGGTACGTAGATGGGGAAAGTCCTTTGTAGAACTCGATGAGATTCTTGTCTCGATATGCTGCTCTGGCCTCAGAGCTCTCCTGCAGGTCGATGAGCTCGAACTGCATTTCTGCAGGCTCTTCTTCGGGTGCACATGTGAAGGGATCTTGGAATAGGTTGAATGACTTCTCGTGGTCACTGAAGTCCGAGAAGCGGTGGTGGAATTCCTCTTGGAGTTTTTCCATGAGGTTGTGGTTCTTGTCTGAACACAGGTGATGTAAAACGTCACATTCACCTGCGAGCACCTTGCAGGCGGGGAAATGGGTTAGATCCCCCTCTCTGAGCTGTCCCTGCACTAGTTGAAGTTTTCGCTGGAAAGCTTTGACGCTTTCAAACAATGTGGAAATGAGCTTCCCATGGCCCTGCAGCTTCACATTGAGATCGCTGAGAAAGGTGTTCAGGTCAACAAGGAACGCTAGGTCACAAAGCCATTCAGTGTCACTTAACTGTGGCAGATCTTGTCCTTTTGATTGCATGAACTCAGCGATTTCTTTCCTCAAATTAAAAAAACGCTTCAGTGTGGCACCTCTGCTCAGCCACCTGACAGCAGTGAAGTATATGACGTCACCAAATTCAGCCTCTGATTGCACCAAAAAAGTTTTGAATTGACGGTGATTCAGACCTCTGGACTTTATGAAATTCACTGTCTTGACAACAATGTCCATGACATGTTTCATTTCAAGCGTATGAGCAGCAAGGGCTTCTTGGTGAATTATGCAGTGATATTTGATTAGGTTCTCACCTCCGTTATTGGCCACTTTGTCGCTGAGCAAAGAGACAGCGCCCGCCTTTCTCCCGACCATGGCTGGCGCTCCATCTGTTGTGACACCGACCATGGATGTCAGCTCCACATTGTATGCATCGAGACTACGACACACAGCATCACAAATGTCGATTCCCCTTGTTCTGTCTTTGATACTCTCCATGCTTAGCAGTTCCTCGCCTATTTCAAAGTCCTCCGTGACCGTTCGAATGAAAATCAGCAGTTGTGCAGTATCAGAAATGTCTGTACTCTCATCCAGTGCTATAGAAAAGGACCCCTTGCCTAGGCCTTCCACACGTAGTCCCAATTGCTCTTTGAGATCATTGGCCAGATCTTCGATTCGTCGTGTCACTGTGTCATTCGATAAACTTATGTCACGGAACTTTGACTTTTGTTCAGGGCATACAATGTCAGCCACTTTCAAAATGCAGTCTCGCACGAATTCTCCATCACTGAACGGCTTGCTCCGCCTGGCAATTTCGTGAGCTACCACATAGCTAGCCTGTGTTACAGCTTCACCGGATTTTGCAAGATTTGTGAAAACTGACTGCTGGGCAGTTAAACCTCTTTGAAGTTGTAAAACGAAGTAAGCGTTGCTCCATTTCTCCTGGAACTTCCTTTTCTCCACACTGACAAAACGTTTTTTACGCGACGGCCCTGGCTCCTCCATCTCGCTTACACAACGAAAACTTCCAACAAATGTTGTTTCCGCTGTTCACGTGAACACTTTGCCGCCTTTGAGACGTGCATCCAATCAGGGAGTGAGTTTGGGGATGCTCGCGCTGGGGGTATTCAGTGGAAATAACAGTGTGCCTGAGTGTGGACGTTGGGAGAGACAGCTTGTTGTTTTATTATTGTATAACCGGACTTTTGTGTGCGTTCATATACTTAACCACACACGCAAACACACACACTCTTTCTCTGCCGTTACATAGCAGACACTACTTTATCTGTCAAGTTTTCTCCGATGCCACCACAACTTCCTGTCAAACACGTTATCTCGCCTTCAAAATAAAAGCATGCAAACGGAACTGGAAGTTAACCTAAATTAAATCCAAAATACACATAAAACTACAACGAAGGCAACAAAAACAATGCAACATCTCCTTCAGTCTCAGAGGACACAAAGTTGGGTTATCTACAGACAGTGACTAGCTAAAATCGCTAGCTAACTCCCGTTTCTGATAACTTACAACAGATTTTCCGCTTAACTGCAACTCGCGAGATTTGCGAGATTCAGGTTACCAAATAAGGAGTGAGAGTGACGCGTAGAGGAACCGGAAGCTGCGCTAGCCTCCGGTGGCTACCATAATGCTATCATTTAGTTTCTCTGATTTTTGCACAAAAATGGATTGATGGACCATCAATAATTTTACTGTACTTGGGGTTTAACAGGTTAACTATCGCGGGCCGCCAGAAACATTTCCGAGGGCCGCCATTGGCCCGCACTTTGAGAACCCCTGATCTAAAGTAACAGACAGAGAATCAGCACTTTGGAAGCAGGGCTGAAACAGAGGGGATTATGGGTAATGCTGCAATGATCTGTTTGGTGTTTCAGCCAATCAGAGACAGGTTCTGTAGATATCCGAGACCTGTGATATATTGATGAGAAACAGTAGAATAGACGACCTTTAAAAAAAGAAAGCAGGTGAAGACAACTTGGTAATTATGAGATGCCTTTATTGTACTTTTTGGAATCCAGTGACACCGACACGAGAAAATGGTCCGATCCCTCCCTCCCTCTTTACATACACACCCTGAGAGGGAGGGTCTGCAGGGTGGGATGTACCGTGATCCCGCTTGTAGTCTTAAATTAAACACAGAGATAATAGCGAAGACACATCCAGGTGCACACGCACGACATGCATTCAAAAAGGGAGGAACTTCAGAGTGACTCCTGGTTCACATGTACGCTTTGTCTTTCCAGTAAAAAGACTAAATGAATACCACTTACAAAAAACCCAATAAAACAGTTCCCTGTCTTCATGGCCCACGATCAGTCTATAATTCAGGCTCTGTCAATCTTCCACTTCCAGGAGAAAAGAAAACAAGAAGGCAAAGAGACACTACTATTCATACTGGGAAAAACGGTTTAAATATGGAAGTGAATGGTCATAGCTTTCATATTTTAGTTTCATTTTTTTTAAATTGGTTTTTAATGAATGGTATACTTTAATGAGGATACAATTGTCCCACTAAAAATCAGCTGATCTAGGTAAAACTAGGCCTCCTCCACCGACTGTCTCCCTGCTGTATCTAAGTAAAATATATAAAGTCCAGTCAAGGGGCGCAGTGTTGGTCCAATCAGGAGAGTTCCTTCAGTCCTCCTCGCTGCCACTGGGCGAACGCTCCTGGAAACAAAACACATTAAACTTATTACCCAACAGAATACACTTACGTAAGGATGAAGACTGTTTTGAGACTTCTAAAGGAAGAAAGGACACTGTTTGCTAATTCTCTTCAAAGCAAAGTAAAAATGTGAGAGGCTTTTGGAAATGTCAACAACTTCATCATCTTCATTTGTCAAATCCTATAGAAATGTATAAACATGTGATCTACAGGACTTACGTTACGATGGTTAAGGTGTGAAAAATAGTCAGAATTCAATGATTGTCAAATTATTTTTTCCATATATTCTGTTGTCTCTGATGAAGAGAAGAAAACCCTCACGTTTGAGAAGGAAGTAAAAGACTTAAACAACTAATAAACTTTGATTTTATTGAATATATATTTTATATGTTTACTTTATTGGAAATGCTTTAAGCCCGCGTCACACTGTCCCGACATTGACACCAGATAGATGGCCCCGAACTTGGTCAACAGCCACGCAACAGTCGAAGCAAGTACAATGCCTACAGAACACTCCGTCATGTTGTTTCCATAGCAACAACTTCCTGTCAACAGCGTAAACTCGCCTTCAAAAGAAAAGCATCTAAATAAAACAGGAAGTTAACCTAAATTACATTTAAGACATACAATTGCAACGAAAGTAACAAAAACAATGTCATCGTACTACAATACGATGGCTACACGACGGCATTGCGAGGGCTTCACGTAGTCGTGTTGCCTTCCTAAGACAATCGGGCAGCT
The DNA here is from genome assembly GCF_949606895.1 of Notothenia rossii. Classification (NCBI taxonomy): domain Eukaryota; kingdom Metazoa; phylum Chordata; class Actinopteri; order Perciformes; family Nototheniidae; genus Notothenia; species Notothenia rossii. The sequence goes on from NC_136906.1 coordinate 4,434,798, forward strand.
TCTTGTTTCCTTTGTATTGTCTTCGCGAGGCGAAAAATGCCCGATGACACCGATGATCAGAGGAAGATGACACGATTTGACAAGATGCCCTCAAGAGTGCCTTACGAAGGACAAAATGGACACACGAATGCAACACGAAAATGAACCTTCGCAAGGTCCTTCAACAATTTTTTGGCATGCCAAAGATTTTGCCACCGCTCACGAAGTTACGGTGATACCGGCGGTCATACGATGGCTTGAGACGCCCTCACGAACGGCCCGATGCTGTTACGATCAGAGCCGAATTTGAACATTTCCTTTATCGTGTCCATCGGGTGTACATTTCAGGACAGTGTGACGCGGGATTTAAAGATGTGTAGTTTTACTTTGAACCCGATGGACCTGACATAAAAACAACAATCAGGAAAATCAGGATATTCAACGGTCGTTCGGTAAGAAGAAACGTAGAGCTGCAATTAATAATACTTTTCATCAAAGATCACTTGGTCTCTTATTGGATTCATTTAATTTATACAATTTCATATAAAACGGGGCACAATGTCTGTGAGGCAATGTCATAAAAATATAAATATATATTATATATATATAAAATAATGTATTTGTTACATTATTGCCTCTGAATTGGATTATTATCGGATAGGATAATAACTTAGTAATTAACTACGTCTGAAAGCAGAAGTCCAGGGCAAATCATTGCAAGTCTCTACAGTGCGCATGTCACAAAACGAGATGCATTGTGGGACATGTAGTTTATGGGCAACCTGCTTCTGTAAAGTGGCATGCAACCGTATAATAAACGTATTATATTATTTGCAAGCTCTTGCTGGGCCACATCAAATGAAGCCGCGGGCCGGATTTGGCCCCTGGGCCTTGAGTTTGAGACCCCTGATCTAAAAGGATCTTTAAACTCCACATTCGCTTTTTTCATTTAACAAAACACACTCTTTTTACACAAGCTGTTTCTTCCACTGATGTTATTTATAGTGATTCATCGTCTCCTCACCTCTTCCTGCTCCTCCTCGCTGTCGTCGTCGCTCACCACAGGTTTTGCTCGGGCTCCGCGGCCCCTCCGTCTCTGACTCTTTCCCCCCCGGTCGCCCTTCTCTTTCCGGCTCAGCTTAATCTTCACCTTCACAGAGCGAGCTGAAACACAAATCAAAGCAGTCAAATACATACTGGAGATGCAACAGTGCACATTTCAAATATACCCCCCACCCCCATGTTCTCACAATAGACACAAAATGGCCACCTTATATTCAAGCCCTCGGGGGGCCACATCAAATGAGGTCACCCCCCCCGTGTTAAAGTGTAAGAAGAATAAAAAGGTTACTGACCCTCAGCTTCAGACTCTGAGCCGTCGTCGATGTCGTCCTCCTCTTCCTCGCTGTCCTCTCCTTCGCTCTCCAGCTCTTTCTCGATCTTCTGTCGGACGCTGGTGAAGACGGACTGCAGCACGATGGAGTCCTCGTAGATCTGGAGGTCATCGAGGTTTTTAGAGTTGCATTCATGTGAAATATATTTATGTTTCTATTACTCTCTGTTTGTTTGAAAGTACAGGTGTTTGTGTTCAAAATGTAAGAAGTCAAAGTTAACGTCGTCGTAGTGGAGTAAAATACTGAAACCACTTCCAGGTGTGTGATCTCACCAGAGAGCCCTCCAGGTTGAAGGTCTGGGCGTTTTGACAGAGCAGCATCACGTCCTTCTCCAGGTCGTTCAGGCCGCGGTACTTATGGCTGCGGATCCTCTCCTAGTGGCACACAGGAAACCACAGTCAGACCAGAAAACACACGAGAAAATAACCGTAAACACGAAGAGCAGAAAGGCTCACCTTGATCTTCCTGAAGTCCACAGGTTTGCGGATGAGCTCGTAGTATTCGGGCAGCTCTTTGCGAGACGGCAGCTGGATGAAGACTTCGCTCAGCTGTCGCCCGTTAATCCTGAAACAGAGAGTATTTCTATTAGTGCGAGTCTCAAATGAACACTACAGCGCGGTTTAAGCGTGCCGTGCCCGTTTTTGGTTGCGTTTCCACTTGGCGTAGTTCCGGCTAGCGGGTACTTTTTCAGTTTTTCCGGCTCTCCAAAATCGAGGTTCTTTCCGGGCCAACAACCGGGCTGAGTATGCTAAAATAGAGAGAGAATCACTGCAACAAGATGAACATATTTGACCGTGATTTAATTATAATAAACGTTTCAAAATGATGCCGAAGTAACAACATACTGATACCGGTTAGTAAAAACCATGAATTAATGCTTTGACAAGTCTGCAGACAGACGGCAGGCCAAACACCTTTTAAAATACGTGTTTTCTAATGGAGATCGGCTAAGCTAACGCAGTATATGCTCCGACCGTCCACACTCACAACAACGGCCTACAGACATAAATGAACCAGCGACTGTATTCTCCATGACACAGACAGCCTGTGGTTTGTACTTGTTTAACTTTGGTCTAGTTTCTGAACAGATATGAGGAGCTGTGAGCTCTGAGGGCTAACAGCTAACGGCTGATGTTTTGGTTTTCTGTGATTCTCATTGAAGATGACGTCACGGCTCCGCCTACACTGCTTTACTATAGTTACTGCCCTAGTTCCTAAACTGTAATGGAAACGCAGCATAAAGTGAGGCTGGCCTACCAAGGCCTAACTATACCGTACTAAGCCGAGCGAGGCCCTGCAGTGGAAATGCGCCATTAGCAAATGGGTAATGCACGGTATGGTTTGCATGGTAATCGGTGCGTGTAATTATTAGGCGTTATGGTATCAAAGTGTGAGAAGTGACCTAAAAATAAGAGCGACCTTTCGGGTTCAATAAGATAGTAATAATAAATAAACAAAAGAAAAATTGTAATAAAAAGTCAAATGAAAGATACATTTTTTTATTTTTTTAGCACAACATTCAGATGTGGACTTATATAAAAAAAAAACATCTAAATTAAGGACATTCTGATAAGGATTTTCAAAATAAAAGGCCTCTTAAATAAGGATATTCTGAGGTGGATTTTCAAAATAAAAGGCCTCTTAAATCGGGACATTCTGATGTGTATTTTTCGAAATAAAAGACTCTTTTAAATCAGGACATTCTGATGTGGATTTTAAAAATAAAAAGACTCTCAAATCAGGACATTCTGATGTGGATTTTAAAAATAAAAAGACTCTCAAATCAGGACATTCTGATGTGGATTTTCAAAATAAAAAGACTCTTAAATCAGGACATTCTGATGTGGACTTTTTTTTTTTAAAATAAAAGGCTTCTTAAATAAGGACATTCTGATGAGGATTTTCAAAATAAAAAGACTCTTAAATCAGGACATTCTGATGTGGATTTTTCAAAATAAAAGGCCTCTTAAATCACGACATTCTGATGTGGATTTTTCAAAATAAAAGACCTCTTAAATCTCTTAAACGAGCTCTGCTACCTCTTAAATTCAAACTATTCAACCAGGAAAAACACGAGTTAAATTAAATAGTTACTTTATTTGAAAGGAATTACTGTAGCCTAAACTGAGACATTAACACCAAGCCCAACTTCAGTGTGTATAAAGTTATCTTAGTGTGGACGAACAGTTGTCCTCACCCGTCCTTATATTTGATGACGGTGTCCACGATCTTCTTCATCTTCTTGGTTAGGGCCGAGGGGTTTGGGGAGAGTTTCTCTGCGGGGGGGCGGCCTCGTTTCTTGGCTTTCTTCCCGTCATCGTCCTTGTCTCTCACTCGGCCGCTGCTGGAGCCAGGCGTCGCCGGACCGCTGTCGTGATCCCGGTCCTTCTTACGCTTCCTGGTCGTCTTTTTGTGACGCACCTCCTCCTCGATGTCCTCCAGATTCCCCTCCTCGATGGCCTGTGGAGAGGAGAGATTATCACAGAGTTAAATCTGAGCCTAAATGTACTAACTAGAGGTTGTTCAGCAGGATAATGCTTCACGTCACCACCGCTAAGCTAAAGGCGGCTAATGTTGGGCTATAAAGGAACTACAGCACGGTCACATGACTTCACGTCACCACCGCTAAGCTAAAGGCAGCTAATGTTGGGCGTGATGACGTTGAGTCGTCTCATTTAGACACTTGTTAGCAACTGATGCTCTCAGCTTGGGTTAACCACAGACCTTCTTACAGGCGAACAACCAAAAACACATTCAGTAAACTACTGAAAAAAACTAATGTCCTGGTTTCCTTCCGACACCACTCTAGTGTTTCACTTTGACCTCCTGAGATACAGGGTAACATCTCACCTTCAGCCACTGTTTCTCAGTGAGCGAGTCGCTGTAGTCGACCTCCTTGCGTTGGCGGGATCCTCGTCCGAACAACTTCTCCTCCTCCTCCTCGCAGGTCAGCCTCTCCACCTCAGCGTCGTCCTTCAGGATCCAGCTGGGCATGTCTTCGTCCTCCATCAGACGGGGCTTCCTCTTCGGGTTGCGAGCGTCCTCGCGGCGCCGGTCTAGATCCATGCGCTGGAATAATACAATAAGTGAGGTTTGTTTATAAAAGTACATTTCAACAACAAGGCCATTCAAAGTAGGGTTGCATAATTTGAAAATGTTTTATCATGGTATGATTTTTATAAGATGATCTGCACCAAACAAGGATTGTTATTAATCTGTAGAATACTGTTTGCAGCTCCAAAGAAGACATTTTCACATATTCTACCTTTAAAGAGTCCTCTCCTGCTGATATTCAGGTGTATATCAGTATGTAGTGTCTCTACTTTAAAGAGTCCTCTCCTGCTGATGTTCAGGTGTATGTCAGTATGTAGTGTCTCTACTTTAAAGAGTCCTCTCCTGCTGATGTTCAGGTGTATATCAGTATGTAATGTCTCTACTTTAAAGAGTCCTCTCCTGCTGATGTTCAGGTGTATATCAGTATGTAGTGTCTCTACTTTAAAGAGTCCTCTCCTGCTGATGTTCAGGTGTATGTCAGTATGTAGTGTCTCTACTTTAAAGAGTCCTCTCCTGCTGATGTTCAGGTGTATATCAGTATGTAGTGTCTCTACTTTAAAGAGTCCTCTCCTGCTGATGTTCAGGTGTATATCAGTATGTAGTGTCTCTACTTTAAAGAGTACTCTCCTGCTGATGTTCAGGTGTATATCAGTATGTAGTGTCTCTACTTTAAAGAGTCCTCTCCAGCTGATGTTCAGGTGTATATCAGTATGTAGTGTCTCTACTTTAAAGAGTACTCTCCTGCTGATGTTCAGGTGTATATCAGTATGTAGTGTCTCTACTTTAAAGAGTCCTCTCCTGCGGATTTTCAGGTGTATATCAGTATGTAGTGTCTCTACTTTAAAGAGTCCTCTCCTGCTGATGTTCAGGTGTATATCAGTATGTAGTGTCTCTACTTTAAAGAGTCCTCTCCTGCTGATGTTCAGGTGTGTATCAGTATGTAGTGTCTCTACTTTAAAGAGTCCTCTCCTGCTGATGTTCAGGTGTATATCAGTATGTAGTGTCTCTACTTTAAAGAGTCCTCTCCTGCTGATGTTCAGATGTGTATCAGTATGTAGTGTCTCTACTTTAAAGAGTTCTCTCCTGCTGATGTTCAGGTGTATATCAGTATTTAGTGTCTCTACTTTAAAGAGTCCTCTCCTGCTGATGTTCAGATGTGTATCAGTATGTAGTGTCTCTACTTTAAAGAGTTCTCTCCTGCTGATGTTCAGGTGTATATCAGTATGTAGTGTCTCTACTTTAAAGAGTCCTCTCCTGCTGATGTTCAGGTGTATGTCAGTATGTAGTGTCTCTACTTTAAAGAGTCCTCTCCTGCTGATGTTCAGGTGTATATCAGTATGTAATGTCTCTACTTTAAAGAGTCCTCTCCTGCTGATGTTCAGGTGTATATCAGTATGTAGTGTCTCTACTTTAAAGAGTCCTCTCCTGCTGATGTTCAGGTGTATGTCAGTATGTAGTGTCTCTACTTTAAAGAGTCCTCTCCTGCTGATGTTCAGGTGTATATCAGTATGTAGTGTCTCTACTTTAAAGAGTCCTCTCCTGCTGATGTTCAGGTGTATATCAGTATGTAGTGTCTCTACTTTAAAGAGTACTCTCCTGCTGATGTTCAGGTGTATATCAGTATGTAGTGTCTCTACTTTAAAGAGTCCTCTCCAGCTGATGTTCAGGTGTATATCAGTATGTAGTGTCTCTACTTTAAAGAGTACTCTCCTGCTGATGTTCAGGTGTATATCAGTATGTAGTGTCTCTACTTTAAAGAGTCCTCTCCTGCGGATTTTCAGGTGTATATCAGTATGTAGTGTCTCTACTTTAAAGAGTCCTCTCCTGCTGATGTTCAGGTGTATATCAGTATGTAGTGTCTCTACTTTAAAGAGTCCTCTCCTGCTGATGTTCAGGTGTGTATCAGTATGTAGTGTCTCTACTTTAAAGAGTCCTCTCCTGCTGATGTTCAGGTGTATATCAGTATGTAGTGTCTCTACTTTAAAGAGTCCTCTCCTGCTGATGTTCAGATGTGTATCAGTATGTAGTGTCTCTACTTTAAAGAGTTCTCTCCTGCTGATGTTCAGGTGTATATCAGTATTTAGTGTCTCTACTTTAAAGAGTCCTCTCCTGCTGATGTTCAGATGTGTATCAGTATGTAGTGTCTCTACTTTAAAGAGTTCTCTCCTGCTGATGTTCAGGTGTATATCAGTATGTAGTGTCTCTACTTTAAAGAGTCCTCTCCAGCTGATGTTCAGGTGTATATCGGTATTTAGTGTCTCTACTTTAAAGAGTCCTCTCTTGATGAACAATAACAATAAAAGGGGGATTTCCATAACATTTCAATGAAGGGTGCAGCCCTTAATTGAAGTGATTGACAAAATCCATCAAGCTTCAAGTCAAGTCACAGGTAGATAATGAACCTTAAAAAGCACCTTTTAAATATTTTTTTGGGACATACCATGAACAGCTCAAACTCCTCTTCACTTCTGGCGATCATCTGGTTGACGGTTTCGTCATCGGGAACCTCGTCCTCCTCCTGTTGCTGAAAAAATACAAAAACAAAGGATGTTTAGTGACAGAAGGCCAACGGTGATGTGTGTAGCACCTCAGAGCCACGTTAGTTCAAACTAATCTACAAGAAAGAGGGAGAAAATAGTTATACAGACGATTTCATTATTATTATTTACTAGGGCCGTACCGAAGAAAATAAAAGCATCGAGGTTTTTTATGAGAATGTGTCACAATATTTCACAAAGTCTTCACCCTAAAATAAAAAACCTCAGACAAAGTAATGTTTCTATATTAGTCAGGGGGTTTTTCTAGAAAAAAATAGTAAGCTACTTTTACTTTACGCCATTCAACTGACAGCGTTGTTTTCCCCCAAAAGTGGGCGGAGCCGTAATTTTCGCCCAGAAGTGATGTAGGTGATACTCCATAGACATCCATAGTTTTGGAAAAATGTTTCTGTGTCTGTGTTTTGTATATTCACTGCAGTTATCCGTGTACCAGTAGTCTGAGACTTTGTTTACAGCTTAAAAGGGTGTTAAATAACATTTGGTCCATAATTGTGTTATAAAACCAAAGTAAGGGGTGAGAAACAAACACGACAGGAGGGTTAAATATAAAATTGGGGTACTTCTTCAACATCGGGCGTAAAGGAAGGATATTAAGGAGCTCAGAAAACCTGTCAAATGTGGAAAGGAAAACAGAGAAGGGGAAAGAAAGACAATGAGACTGGAGGCAGGGTGTGTGTGTGTGTGTGTGTGTGTGTGTGTGTGTGTGTGTGTGTGTGTGTGTGTGTGTGTGTGTGTGTGTGTGTGTTGTGCATCAGGACCCACCCATGCTTTGGGCCGGCCTCCTGCCTGCGCCCCGACCTCATCTTGCTCCTCGGTCTCCAGGATGGCCTGAAGGAAGGCGCGGCGCTCGCAGCCCGAAGACTTCTGGTCGAACATGCCGGCCTGGATGACCTTCTGGTCCACGTTCAGCTTGTACTTGGCGGCGGCCAGGATCTTCTCCTCCACGCTGTTGACGGTGCAGAGGCGGAGGACGCGCACCTCGTTCTGCTGCCCGATGCGGTGAGCTCTGTCCTGGGCCTGGAGGTCCTGGAGGAGAGAAACACACGAGGGTTCGTTTATTAAGCCTTTACTCAAGTAGAAGTACAGATACTCGTGTTTAATAATACTCTGGTGAAAGTAGAAGTACTGACTAAACTTCTTTACTCAAGTCAAAGTAAAGAGGCTTTGAAATGTACTTCAGTAAAAAGTACCCATAACTCCCAGCTGTTTTAAAGAGTACCTGACCTCCCTTTATATTAATAGAACAATAATGTAATTGTTAGCTAATGAATGTTTCCATGCTGAACAACGGCAACATGACAACGTTTTCATTGGTCCCTCTTCTTTAGAGAAGACCAGGAAATGATGGATACACGGATCGTGTTCAAATCAATAGGCACGCAATGACTCTAAATCAGGGGTCGGCAACCTTTTTCATATGAAAGTGCCATAAAAAAAAAATTGGGATCAGTGTGCCGACGCTCGTGAACTGTGAGCAGGAGGGCGGGGGGAGCCTCGCTGCGGGGAAGCAGTGTATGGACCTCTTTCACCTGTCAGCACAACTTACATGATGCGGTTAAAACACATTTAAATAATTGGTTTAAACTTTCGATGAGAGATTAGCAGATATCCACTGGGCTTTCGACTAAAGACACAGCCATGAAGAAACGGTACGTCCACAAAGCAGCTTTGAAAAAAATCTTGAAAATCTTGGAGCTGGCCGTGTCTGAGAGCTTGGGGATTTTTCGCGAGCAACGCGACTAACAACCAATCACATGAATCTCCCGCCCCTGGCATACAAAGCAAAAAACCACGGGGATTTTATGCGAGCAATATATATATATATATATATATATATATAAACTCCCCAAACAGGCGAAAACCCACTGTCTCTGCCACCTCCCTCCATGCCTGGTTCCTCCGGTTTGTATCCCGGTAAATAGTCTGGTCGTAAAGAACCGGGTGATTTGCTACCGTAATTTCTCGTTTGGAATATGAGGAAATGAACTGCGGTCTGGCTCTCCCAGTTTGCACGCGGTTTGATTGGCTAGCGCTTGAACTGTCAGATTTGCATAAACAGGATTTGATTGGCTGACGCTTCCAGCTCAGCTTCAAAAGTTGAACATTGCTCAACTTTTGAATCCTGAAAATCCTGGAAATCCTGGAAATCTTCGCTTTGCTTCCCCACAATGCAGTTCGGCGAAAAGCGAGGCAAAGTGACGTCACTCCCATTCAAAGTCAATGGGCAGAGAAGCGTTGGAAGATTTTTTTTAAGCTGCTGTGTGGACGTACCGTAACAGGGGCATTTGTACAGCTCCTTATGGGTAATGCAATTTATGAAGTGCCTGCGCGCTCCGGTTTGTTTGTAATGGTGAAAAACCTATGTCAAATTAACATAAAGTAGCACAAAGAGATGATCAAATCCAAGGGGTCTGTCGCACAAGAACGGTTGTTGAGATAATGTTCGATTATCAATCAAAATGCTGAAAGAAGGGTACTTCTTACTCAAAGTAGAAAAGACAGTCTTTGTAAAAATGGCTCAAATTAGGTTATCGCTGCACCCTTTAAGTTGTATTTCCTTTCCCACTATGACTATGTATGTCATTAAGTATGGTATTCCTGTCATGCTGTGTTTTTTCTTTATTATTTCTTGTTGGCTGTTTTGTTTGTCTTCCAGGTCGGAAAAGGGAAGCACAATTTCCACCCCAAAGAAGTCTGTATTATTGCTAACACTACAAAAACTCTAAATCTTGCCCAGTATATGTGTCTAACATCTAGTCAGAATATGTCTTTACACCTGCTATACGACACAATAACTTCAGAAGTCTAGAGATGTCCCGATCCGATCCGATCCACGTGATTTTCAAAAGATCGGAATCGGGAGGAAAAAAATCGGGGATCGGGATTTTTTTTTTTTTTTAAATACTTTTTTTTAAATGTTGTATTCAATGTTACAAAACAAAAATGACCATGTTCAAGTCTTAAAGTCATCCTGAGGCCTTAGTTTTGGTTTCAAATTACACAACATCATGTATGTGTTGCTTCTTTGGGGCTTGTTTTCATAGACCTGCTTATTTCTCTCAAATCTGGCAACAGAGTGGGCAGGGCGCAGTGTCTAATTGTAGCAGTAAGCTAACGAGTACTGAAAGCTTTATTTTGTTTTGATCCAATGCTGCACAACTGAACTGATCCAATGCTGCTGAGAAAGAAAGAAGCTATATCCATGTTGGATAGAATATCCAATTTAAATAAAAAAATAACCTTAAGGGACAACTTGAATGCTTTTTTTCTTTTCTTTCTCTTAATGCATTGCATAAAGATCGGATCGGGAAAAATCGGTATCGGCAAAATCAAATGATCGGAAGCAAAAAAAAGGTGATCGGGACATCCCTACTTTTTACATATTTATGAGAAAATCACCAACTAACATCAGAAAACAGAAAACGTTTGAGCATTTGCGGCTTATATTGAAACACAACATTTACGGCCCGTCTACACTACAGGCATGAAAAAATCTTGAAGCTGGGCGTGTCTGAAGCTTGGCGATTTTTTGCGAGCAACCAATCACATGAATCTCCCACCCCCGACATACAAAGCAATAGCAATGTTAAAACGAAGTAAACTGGATATAAACTCTCCAAACAGGCGAAAAAACTACCAGTTTCACCCACTGTCTCTGCCACCTCCCTCCATGCCTGGTTCCTCCGGTTTGTATCCCGGTAAATAGTTCCGGTCGTAAGAACCGGGTGATTTGCTACCGTAATTTCTCGTTTGGAATATGAGGAAATGAACTGCGGTCTGGCTCTCCCAGCTTGCACGCGGTTTGATTGGCTGAGCTTGCACTGGCGGGATTTGCATAAACGGAATTTGATTGGCTGATGCCAAGCATCGCGCCTCAAAAGTTGAACATTGTTCAACTTTTGATGCCGATAGATGCTCGTGATGCTTGCAAAGCCATGCCATGCTCCCCACAATGCAGTTCGGCGAAGATTCAAAATCTTCTACGTCACCCCATTCAAGTGAATGGGCGAAGCGTTGAAAGCATTTTTTGATGCCTGTAGTGTAGACGGGCCGTTACTGTTTCTGGTGAAAAATAGTTAAAAATGAGTTCTCCAGCTGATTACAAGGTCTGATTTATCTAAATATCCCTTCTTATTTCAAGACATCTTACCAAGCACATGTTCAATTTTTGTACTTATTTCAAGTGAGAACACCTTGTTTTTGGAGCAGCATTCTTTCCAGTGCACACTTGTATGCTTCTGCTCAATAAAAATATTTGAAACAAATGAGATTATCTCAGTACCTGATGTGGGTTCCAGTCGCTGTCGTAGATGACCACGGTGTCAGCCGACTGCAGGTTGAGGCCCAGACCTCCAGCCCTGGTGCTGAGCAGGAACACAAAGTTGTCCGAGGCCGGGTCGTTGAAGGTCTTCAGGAGCATCCCACGGTCCTCTGCCTTAGTGGTTCCTGTGGGGGGAGGAGAGATTAAGAGTGTGAAGAAATAAAGCTTTATTTATATAGCACTTTTCATACCACACATGCAGCTCAGAGTGCTTTACAAAATGGCGACACATTACAAGTTAAAAATAAACAACACACAATTCCCTCAGATTAGATGTTAAGAACTTTACAGGTTCATGCAGCAAAATATAAAATGTTAACAGGTTAGGAGACAAGGAGGTAGAAGGTATATGATAATAAAAGGGAATCTTTGAGGCAAACAAACGTTTATGATACTTACACGTTTTGTTCAGCAGGAAAATCTACACACATTAACATCTCTTAATCATTTCAGAAGTAAAAAGCTAATGATGGACTATAAAGGAACTACAGCACGGTCACATGACTTCACGTCACCACCGCTAAGCTAAAGGAGGCTAATGTTGGGCTATAAAGGAACTACAGCACGGTCACATGACTTCACGTCTCCACCGCTAAGCTAAAGGTGGCTAATGTTGGGCTATAAAGGAACTACAGCACGGTCACATGACTTCACGTCACCACCGCTAAGCTAAAGGAGGCTAATGTTGGGCTATAAAGGAACTACAGCACGGTCACATGACTTCACGTCTCCACCGCTAAGCTAAAGGTGGCTAATGTTGGGCTCTAAAGGAACTACAGCACGGTCACATGACTTCACGTCACCACCGCTAAGCTAAAGGAGGCTAATGTTGGGCTACAAAGGAACTACAGCACGGTCACATGACTTCACGTCACCACCGCTAAGCTAAAGGTGGCTAATGTTGGGCTATAAAGGAACTACAGCACGGTCACATGACTTCACGTCACCACCGCTAAGCTAAAGGAGGCTAATGTTGGGCTACAAAGGAACTATCAGAGATGTAATTAGTGGTCAGGAGGAGTCTCACCGTCCAGACGCAGGTACTTGAAGCCTCGGAAGGCGAAGTAGTCCTCCATGATGGTCATGAGCGTGGTCATCTGACAGAAGAGCAGTACTTTGTGGTTGGTGGCACACAGCTTTGGCAGGATTCGATCCAACAGCTCAAATTTACCAGAGGCGCGGTACAGGTCGGGGCTGGACGGGTAGAAATTAACAGAATGAGACAACATATTTCCACTTCCTGTGACTAAACATAAACCATATCGAGATGTACTCACCCGCTCACGACTCCTCCAGAGTAGCCGAGATGCTCAGAGAAAGACTCCTGGAAAACAAACACAAAAGCGGTCATATTTCAGCATATCCATTTCCCCCCAAAATCCTCTCAACAACATTGATAGGAATGCCATATAAAGAGTGCCTTAAGAATACATATTCTCAGATCAAATAAATCAGAATAAAACCATTTAAACAAAACAAAACTCATGCAGTGCTAATGCCGAATATAAATCAAGCGACATTTTAATAGCCAGAGAAAATCCTCAGTTTCTAATCTTCTTGTGAGCTTTAGATATAATGTGTAGATTACCTCGATGTGCTGGAACATGTAGGGGTGGTTGCAGATCTTCCTCAGCTGCATGATAGTGTTCATCAGGGTCTTCGTGCCACCTTTACCCTGGAGAAGGAAAAACAAACCACCTTTTAGTCTCCGTTTTTTGGCTTTAAAATTGTTAATGTAATAATAATAATACGTCTTCTCTTCTAACCTTCTTGTCTTTTTCTGAGCCGTCAGTGAGCAGCACTCCCTTGGCCTGCATGTGTCTGTAGAGAACTCTCTGCAGGGACGACATGTCGCACTTTATCACATACTCCACCTGGAAGACAAAAATAAGAGGGGGAAATTAGCAATTAACATTATCCAGAGGTGGGAAGTAGTGGAGTACAAATACTTTGTTACTGTACTTAAGTACATGTTTCTGGTATCAGTACTTTACTCCACTACTTATTTTTCTGAGGACTTTTTACTTTGGCTTCTTACATTTTGAACCCAAATACCTGTACTTTCTACTTCTTACATGTTGAACACAAATACCTGTACTTTCTACTTCTTACATGTTGAACACAAATACCTGTACTTTCTACTTCTTACATGTTGAACACAAATACCTGTACTTTCTACTTCTTACATTTTGAACACAAATACCTGTACTTTCTACTTCTCACATGTTGAACACAAATACCTGTACTTTCTACTTCTTACATGTTGAACTCAAATACCTGTACTTTCTACTTCTTACATGTTGAACTCAAATACCTGTACTTTCTACTTCTCACATGTTGAACACAAATACCTGTACTTTCTACTTCTTACATGTTGAACTCAAATACCTGTACTTTCTACTTCTTACATGTTGAACTCAAATACCTGTACTTTCTACTTCTTACATGTTGAACTCAAATACCTGTACTTTCTACTTCTCTCATTTTCCAAACAGGCTGGTTCCTTTAGCCTGAATGTGTGTTTGGTGGCGTGATCATTATTATTTAGAGTCATTGCGTGCCTATTGATTTGAACACGATCCGTGTATCCATCATTTCCTGGTCTTCTCTAAAGAAGAGGGACCAATGGAAACGTTGTCATGTTGCCGTTGGTTACCATGGAAACATTCATTAGCTAAAAATTACATTATTGTTCTATTAATATAAAGGGAGGTCAGGTACTCTTTAAAACAGCTGCTAGTTATGGGTACTTTTTACTGAAGTACATTTCAAAGCCTCTTTACTTTGACTTGAGTAAAGTTTAGCCATTCGAGTATTTTTAAACACGAGTATTTGTACTTCTACCTGAGTAAACGATGTGTGTACTTTTGCCCTCTCTGAACTTATATTGTATTTTCAATATATGAACAAAAACATTGGGATCTGGAGCTTTAATGATCGTGCAGGAGTGAAATCATGAGACAGTACGTTACCTTCTCAGGCAGCTGAGCCTCGACCTCTTTCTTGAGTCGGCGGAGCAGGAAGGGCCGGAGCACTTTGTGTAAACGCCTGATGATGAGGATGGTCTCTTCTTCATTCAGGTCCACCTTCAGGGGAAAAGAGAAGCGAGGATGAGGAGGGAGAATTCAAATCCCTCACCGTGTAGACATTTATGAACGACAGCTAGAAAAGTAATTTTTAAAATAAGCTTTTGAATAGAAATAACCCCCTTCTATTGGTCTTTATTTTTAAAGGCGTTTAATTCTCTTGCCTCTTTCTGACTTGTATTGAATGTTGTCTCATTTTCTGTTTGTGTTGTTGTGTGTTATTTGCCACATTGTTAAAGCTGTTTAAGCTGCATCCTGTTTATAAAAAGAGCTATACAAACAAAGAAACATTGTGAAAAATCTGCAGCTAATTGTTACGTGGAGGTCTATTTAAAAATATTACCCGGTATGTTTACATGAAGAAGTGGATTTTGCATAATAGGCGAGTATAAACCCGTTGACCCACCTTCTCCCCGGTCATGGCGAAGGGGGCGTTGAACCATTGCTCGAAGGTGGTGCAGCTCTTGAAGATGGTGGGCAGCAGGAAGTTGAGCAGCGCCCAGAGCTCGGGCAGCTTGTTCTGCAGCGGGGTGCCGGTGAGCAGCAGGCGGCGGGGCGCCAGGTAGTGAGTGTTCAGGACCTGAGTCAGCTTACAGTGGTGGTTCTTCATCCTGTGGCCCTCGTCCACAATCATGTACTTCCAGCGGAGCTACGGGGGGAAGGAGGAGTTTTAACATTACACTGTACATTTTGTAATTGTTGTTTTAATGAGTGCCAGTCAGAAACAAGTCTGACTAGGGATGGGTATCGTTAAAGCTTTAACGATACTACTACTTTTATCGATACCGCTTATCGGTCCGGTCTTTTAACGGTACTCTTATCGGTTATTTTGGGGGAAAAAACAAGAGGTAAACTAACTAAACAAATTGTGAACAAAATGAACATTGCTTTTTATTTAAATTAAATAAATAATATTTCACATCAAAAGAAACAACAATGCTTTAACAAATGGTATTAAATAATCTGATGACAGAATAGCTGAAACTTTAACAAAATAAATAACTCAGTTACCTCTAATCATTAACCCATTGAGTTAACTCCGTATGGTGCTGCTAGCATACATAACACCACGTGGAAACGTTACTCGTGGGCGGGGCTACAGAGCTACAAGAAAGACAGTCGAACCCGGTGCATTCCTCCGTCTGGATGTGGAGCACTTTTGATAAATGTTTAGACAAATTGCACGTGTTACCGCCCTTACATGCTAAACTCTTATTGCACTTTTGGCAACGAGCATTGTCCACATGGAGACGGGTAAAGATTAACCACACCTCGGAGCGCGTTCTCTCCGCCATCTCCTCCGTGTGTTGCTGCATGTAGCAGCCGCGTGTGTGTAAACTGCCCCGCCCCCTCGCAAGCAGGCGGGAGAGATCGAAAATACTAAAAATAATCATGGACGCATTTTGCAGTCTTTTTGCGTATTAGAAACAGAGTTGGCGACATTAAAAATGCAATATAATGTTTGTGTGGCAATAATACACATGAGATATATTTTTGACATGTCTCCAGTACCGATACAAAGACCGATAACGTCGGAGCTTAACGGTACCACGGTCTTTAATAATTCAGACCCAGGGCCCGTTTAATACCGGGGCTTGGTACCCTTCCCTAAGTCTGACAAATAATAATCAAAAAGGAACAAAAATAGTTAAGTCAAAGCATACACAAAGTCATTCAATAATCCAGCACATAAACCGCAATGCAGTGCAAAACAAATCGCCTTCTTTTCAGTTATATTTCATTGCAAACAGATATATATACTTCAATCCAGTTTATTAGAATCCAGTTGGGTAGAACACCAACATGAGTCCCTTCCAGTTCATAGGATCCAAAAACCAAGGCACTCAAAGAAATACCAATCTAATATTTAATATTCCATTCCTCACATACTTATGTATATATAATATCCTGCTTTATCTGTTTAAATTTGTAACTCAACATGCATACTTTCAACTTTTACGCTATGTTATTTCTGTGGGGGAAACTTCTGAAGCAATAGGAGTCAGGACTCAGAGACACGAGGAGAGCTGGAGCTTGATGGCAAACAATGACGGTTTATTTGGAGCTTCGGCCGGAGAATTCACACGACATGTCACGGGTCTGACCACACGGTAGAGATGCCACAATCGATTCTGAAGAGCCCTCCTGTAGCTCCAGGTTTGAACTATCAGAGTGTAATATGTCCTTGCGGACCACCCACTCCAGCAACTCCAACTTCCTCAAACCCCCCAGGACTAAGCTCCGTACTATGGGAGACCGCGCCTTCAGCTCGCCTGCCCCCAGTCTGTGGAATGCTCTCCCCGACCACATGAGAGCAACACAGACCGTGGAGGCTTTTAAAAAATCTGTTCAATAGAGCCTTTCCTTAGACCTTTTATTTTAATTGCTTGTTTTTTATTAATTCTACCGTGTTGTGTAATGTTTTGAAGTCAAATATGAAGTGCTTTATAAATGAAACCCATTATTACTATTATTATTATTAATAATCTACATTCTTCAATAGATAGACTAAACAACTGGGGGACACTGAATCACATTTGTTGTTGCTTATGGCTCAGGGTCATCTACACCCGAGAAGGATGTGTTCCAGGTGTCCCACAACAACAACAACAACTATCTCTGACCGAGAGCACAAACTGGTAACTACAACAAAATGGGCAGCCCTTCCTTAAGGGAGATAGCGGCTGCGTCAGAGGGCGAAAGGTAAACATGTATGGTAATTATTCCCTGACAGTTTCTATTGAGATGTTTACATTTTGGAACGTTTATTTCTAGTCTTTTTAATTTTTATTATACAATACTAGGGATGTAACGATATACCGAATATCGCGGTAAATAAACTTCCCAATACCGTCGTGAGACTGACTAAATCTACCGCGATTTTAATTTTTTTTTACAAATATTTTCTTTTTTAAACACTTTTTTTTTTTTAAACCTTTATTTAACCAGGTGGTCCCATTGAGATCATCGATCTCTTTTTCAAGAGAGACCTGTCCAACATGGCAGCAAGTAGGTTACAACATGAAAATAAAACAACAGATAACACAAAAGGACATCGTATTTACAGGGCTACATTTACACACCTAGAGACATTGACAAGTACCAACCATATACTCGTCATGTCAATAAGCCTGGCGTTAGACTTTTTCGCTGTCCGTCATTTTGACAGACAGGATCGTAAAATATCCGTCATAATCCCTTATTACCCGTCGGGTCTGAACAGTTCACGATAGAGCATGCTCGTGAACTGTCAACGGGGGGGGGGGGGGGGGGGGGGGGGGGTGGCGGTGTTATTATGCCGTGTGTGCATGCACCTCGCGGGACGCGCACAGCGTAAAGCAAGACCTCCCAGACATGTATTGATCTGTACGGCAAAGTACGGTTTGGGAACTATATCATTTCCTTTTGGAGGGCATGCATAACACGGCATAACACCAGAGCCTGGCTGCGGGGAAACGTTGGCGCTGTTCCGAGTTTGTTCTAATCTGTCAAAATGACAGACTGCTTTCAGATTTTTCCGTCATTGTTAAATAAAATATTCGGTTAACGCGACCACTGGTGTCCCAGCAACATCAGTACCAAGCG
>NC_136906.1:4452974-4512974 GCF_949606895.1 Notothenia rossii
ATTGTAAAAACTAATATTTTAAAATATAAAAAGTTAATTTTCTCTGTGGATAGTGCGCTGATCTTCGAATCAGAGGGCAGCAAGTTCGAGTCCCGCTGCAGTCAGCATGTCGTTGTGTCCCTGTCACTTCACCCCACATTGCTCCTGTGGTTAATGTACACAGTACTGAATGTATGCAAGTGGCTTTGGGATAAAAGCGTCTAACAAGTGGCATGTAATGTAATAAAATCATAAACAATGAAACATAAGAGGCTCACAAAACAGGATAACTCCATTTCAGAACAGATCATTGAAAAAGGACAGGAAAAGTGCAGTACATTCTTTAGTGCTGACCGATCTAAGTGCTTATTAAGTTGTCTGTCTTCTAAATAAACTGTATTTATTATTTAATTAACAGTTACATTAATAAGCAGTGCTCTAAATGAGAGGCTTGTATCCACTTCTACAAAGTCATCCTAAAAACAAGCCAGGGGGTTTTCTAGAAAGATATAGCATTAGGTGTGGCGCTGATTATGTCAAGAACATGACGCCTGTATACAAGATGTCGCCGCGGACGTAAACAACAACGAGCTCCGTAGAGACTGACGCTCTACTCGACGCCATTTTCATATTTCTGGAGTGATTTTACAGACTGTGGCAAACAGAAATATAGTTTTCTGGCGTCACTTTAAAATTTCACAGGGACAATCTGCGTCTTTGAATGAAGGCCTAGCGCCCCCGTTTCCCTGGTTAAACCCTGCAAGCTATAATATTTAAAAAATAACAAGATAATCACGTTTTTAAAAAACATGCAGAGAGGCTAACAACAGGCTTTGGAGCTCCACACTACTGCAGCTTTAACAGAGAATGCTGATTGACAGGAAGGCGGGATAATGCATCTCCCTCCCTCTCCCGTCGTTAGCTCTGAGTCTCACCATGAGCCTCCTCATCCTCTCCTTCTCGATGCGCTCGTTCTCCTTCTTCTGCTCGCGCTCCGTGTTGGCGTGGTACGTGGCCACGGCCTTCGTTGCCTTCTGGATCTTGGCTGTGATGGAGCGGTGATACTCTTTGAAGTCCTTGGCGTGCTGCAGGATGCTGTTGAGGTATTCCTGACAACGGCCAAAACAAAGATAAACATCAGGGTGTTTGAGGTTCTAGAATATCTGCAAGTCATTCCATCACTTCTGTTTCAACGACTGTCAGGTGAACAATATTACCAAAGCGTTAATTTGGTGTTTCGTATATATTGATTGTTGTGTTTTACCTCAATGTGTGCATATGCGTCTGTTGATTGTATACATAGAGGATTTACATATTTTGGTTATTGTATTTGGGATTGTTGGAAACGTTATTTCCATCTCTCTGTCTGTACATAAACATGGAGAAGCAGCGTTCACTTATTATGCTCCAAATATCTGGAACAAACTCCCAGAAACCCGCCGGTCCGCTGCAACTACTTTTAAATCCAGCCTGAAGACCTTTCTTTTTGTCGCTGCTTTTAATCGATATATTCATATCTTAAACTGAACTGTAACTTTGATTAGCTTTGCTTTTTAATGCCATTTTCTTAATGTCTTTCATTTTTGTAAAGCACTTTGAATTGCTTTGTTGAGTCTAGGCCTGTCGCGATAATCGATAAATTGACTTATCGTACGATAAATAAAAATGGACTCGATAACTTTTCTGAGTTCGATAAATTGCCGTTTACATAAAGATGTGACCAGCATTTTAGCCTGGAGCGCTGTGGCTGCCAGGCGCGCTGTGAGGGGCGGGGCTGACACACAGCCAGGTCAGGACACTCCGCGTGCACGTGCAGCAGCGGAGCAGCCAAATTAATAATATAGCGACAAGCGGGAGACAACGTGTGACTTACTCGCGGGGAATTTAAATTGAAATGGAATTGGTTACATGTTGGTGTTCCTTGGAACTTAGTAAAACAGATTTGGATATGGCCTGTTGAGGCATCTGGGTCTTTGACAGTGGACTGTACACTTGACTGTTGTTTTAAGGAGGTTTTTTTTGCTTGTGAGATAATGTGTGCTCATATTTATTTATTTATTTATATATATATATATATATATATATATATATAGAGAGAGAGAGCTCTGTTTTCCAGTCTGACTCTATTTAATGTATTGTTTTGGTTGTGTGTGATTTAATTAATTTATTATAATTTAATTAATTGGTTTTATTTATTATATATAATTTATATATTTTAATATTATTTCACATTTCATTTGCAATGTTGAATGTTCAATAAAAAGTTATGTTTGAAAGGATGTACTTTAATTATTATTATATTTTATCATTATGTCTAAAATGGTCTTAAAACGGTGCCGACAATATTATCGTTTATCGCAATAATTTCCAGAAAAATTTATCGTCCAACAAAATTAATTATCGTGACAGCCCTAATTGAGTCCCCCCGTAGGTAAAGTCATTATTGGGGTTAAAGTCCCCTACGTGTGCCGTTTTGGTTTCAAGGCCCTGGTTTGCGGAGGACACCAAAAACGTCCTAGAAAAGACAACTTAAACGTAACTAACGTGCATTTAAAGAAAAGAGGAATAGTTTTTGCGAAAACTAAAAAAAGTACGATGGGGTACAGGAATCTGTTTTGGTTTCAAGACCCTGGTTCACGGAGGATACCAAACAAGTCATAAAAAGACAAGGTAAACTTAAAGGTGGGGTAGGTACTTTTGGAGAAACCAGCTCGAGTGCGCTAGAATTTGAAAATACACAACCGGAACAAATCTGCCACTTCACACAACACACACGAACGCGCACATGACCAATGAGGGCACGAGATAAGTTTGTGCACAGATGGAAGGCTGACAGGCAGGTAGGCCATCCAGTTACTTTAGCCGGCTCAGATGATTGGTCGAGCTTTTTACAGCACTACAGCTTCTACAGATGACATTTGTTTATGGATTTCTTGTCAGAGCATTTAATATATTCATTGCTATCGGGATGTTAACAGCATTCCATGGAATATAGAAATATAGAAGTGTTTCTGAAGTGAATTACCTACCCTACCTTTAACTCTGTGCATTTAAAAATAAAAAAAAAGGAATAGTTTCGGCAAAAACTAAAAAGCTACCATGGGGTCAGATTATAATGTTCCAAAGGGGGGTTCGTTCAGATGTGTGTATCTCACACCGCTCTGTCACTGTGATTCATGTGTTTTTGCTTTTAAATTGTTTAAGTGTTTTTAGATATCATTTCATAATATGTTTCTTAAATGCTATTCATGTCTTGCATTTTTATAAAGCACTTTGAATTGCCTTGTGTTGAAATGTGCTGTGGAAATAAACTTGCCTTGCCTTACAAACACACAGAAATATTGACATTAAAGTTGACTTTGAGAATACAATTCAATAAAGAAACAATTTACAACGATATATTATTACAAAACCGCAAGTATCAAATGTCATCAGCTGCGAGGAGATGAACAGCTGGTGTGTGTCATTGTGGTTTGTTGCTGCTGTCTCTTCGGCTGTCACATATTGTTCCCCTCTCAGTTGAGTGTTTTGTTTTGTACCTGGTGTTTCTGCCGGCGTTTGCGTTCCTGTTCGATCTTCTGCTGTTTCTCCAGCTTCTCGGTGATGCGAGCTTCACGCAGAGACTGCCGTTTGCTGCGTTTGTAGGCTTTAGCGTTCAGAGCGGTTTCCAGCGCCGTGTCCCGACGCATGCAGACCACCACCTCCTGGCGCAGCTGCAGGACAACAACACCAGGGTCAGGAGTGTTACTTATTCCACGGGAAATATATATATTTATTTTTTTACATTTCCGCAATTTTAGATGAACAATAAATTTAAAAAATGGAACCATCAGAAGTAAAAGTAATAATGTCCAATAAAATAAAATAAACAAAATTGAATACAAAGAAGTTAAATTAAGAAGTTGAAATAAAAAGTTTAAATAATTCGATATGAACATATTTTTGGTTAAATAAAATAGGATCATAAATGTCACTTAAGAAGACCAAATCAAATGTTCAATAAATAAATAGTCACAAAAGGTTAGAGTACATACAAGATTCAATTAAATATAACATTTATACATAATGTCCACATTGTACTACAAAATACGACATGTATAAAATATAACAATATATAGAGTGGTGTTTTAGTTTGAATTCGATATTTATGAAGTCAGTTGGAAAAAGGTGGACATTATTAACCCTTTATTTATTCTACTAGGAACACAATGACAGGTTAAATGTAATCTATATTTGAGCGTTTCCTGAATGTGTACCTGTCTCTGGAAGTTGAGCAGCCTCAGGGCCTTCAGCTCGATGGTGGCTTTGGTTCTCAGATCTCCGGCCAGAGAACCCGGAAGGTTCTCCAGCTCCTGGATCCGGTGAGCAATGCGAGCCTGAAGCCTGGAGAATACGTTAAAGGTTTCAGCGACACACTCAAACATACGATGCACAGCAGAGGTGGGAAGTAGTGGAGTACAAATACTTTGTTACTGTACTTAAGTAGTTTTCTCTGGTATCAGTACTTTACTCCACTACTTATTTTTCTGACGACTTTTTACATGTTGAACCCAAATACCTGTACTTTCTACTTCTTACATGTTGAACACAAATACCTGTACTTTCTACTTCTTACATGTTGAACTCAAATACCTGTACTTTCTACTTCTTACATGTTGAACACAAATACCTGTACTTTCTACTTCTTACATGTTGAACTCAAATACCTGTACTTTCTACTTCTTACATGTTGAACACAAATACCTGTACTTTCTACTTCTTACATGTTGAACTCAAATACCTGTACTTTCTACTTCTCTCATTTCCCAAACAGGCTGGTTCCTTTAGTCTGAATGTGTGTTTGGTGGCGTGATCATTATTATTTAGAGTCATTGCGTGCCTATTGATTTGAACACGATCCGTGTATCCATCATTTCCTGGTCTTCTCTAAAGAAGAGGGACCAATGGAAACGTTGTCATGTTGCCGTTGTTCACCATGGAAACATTCATTAGCTAACAATGACATTATTGTTCTATTAATATAAAGGGAGGTCAGGTACTCTTTAAAACAGCTGCTAGTTATGGGTACTTTTTACTGAAGTACATTTCAAAGCCTCTTTACTTTGACTTGAGTAAAGAAGTTTAGTCAGTACTTCTACTTTCACCAGAGTATTTTTAAACACGAGTATCTGTACTTCTACTTGAGTACAGGATGTGTGTACTTGTACCCTCTCTGGTGAACATTAAAGCTACTATACTCTTGTGTTTAGGACGCCCCCCACCTGTACTCTCTCTCCTGCAGGATCTCCACCGGGTCCAGCCCGCGGGGCTTCTGGATGGGAGTGATGCGGTTCTGCTTCTGGTGGAGCATCATGGGGGGCGGCTGGTTGGGCTGCCCGGGGCTGTGGGTCTGAAGGGGCATCACTGGGGATGCAGCGGGGGGGACGCAGGGCGGGGCGGGGGAGGGTCTGCCGGTGGGCTGGGGGGGGATCAGCTTCTGAGGGGGGTTGGAGGGAGCGGCAGCATTCACCATCGGCCCTGAAGAGAGGAAGCAGAGGGTTGGACTGGCTGAAGGGGAACGTGAACATGAAGCGCTGACTTTTACCCATTTCCCCCCCGAGGGTTGAGGGGCCGGTTTCTACTTCAGCGGTTGTGGCTCTAAATCGTATTGTTGGTAAGTCAGACTGGCTTCGGTGGCTAGGCTAACATCATCCACACAGTAAGAGAGAAACTTCATCATTCAACTCTTTATTTTACAGGCTATAAAGCCGGAAATTGTCAATTAAAACGGAAAAAACATATGCATTTATGGGTAAATATGACTCTGGGAAAGTAAGCTAAAAGTTGGTGAGGAGTCATTAGGTACTTTGCATGGGAACTAGGTCTTTGGGTGTTTCTCAATCTCGAGTAAGGCTGCTCCAAAGCCACTATTTCAAGCATGCTACGTCATCGAGTGCCGTCGAAGGACTGTTCCAATGTCCAGCATACTTGGAAATTCTACCGAGCCCGGTGTACTTCGTTTGGGGAAATTTCGAGGCTGCACATGTGTAGACTCTGGTCTTAAAATCCCCACAATGCTTTGCGCACGGACCAATTTCCCCAAATCTGTGGCGGAAAATGTAAGGCGGGGCCTCTCATATGACGCACACCTGCACACTTGCTAGCCTGTTCCACTCTTTGTTCTCCGAATGCCAGGAAGTATTCTTGCCTCGCTTCTGAAGCAAGTGACTCGGAGGACATGTGCTACCAAGCAAGCGTACTCGAGATTGAGAAACACCCTCTGTCTCCATCCCAGACAATCATGGTTGTTAATGTCTCACTGGAGCTGCAGCGATGAAAACGAATAAGTCACGATGGCTTCTCTTGGCTGATTAGCAGAAAAGCCAACTGGTTCTTAGGTGATTCGCAAGTTGAACCCACTGCTAGCTAAACTAGCCGCAGCACAGAACTGGAAGGATGCTAGTCTTTTGTTGAAAGGTGTTATTAAGTGAGAATCAAAATCAAGTTCTTACCTTCAGGCCAGGATTTAGGGGGTCCGTTGGTGGGGGGGCCCTGCATACCGGGGGGAACTCCTGCAGGTCCAGGAGGCACCATGTTAGGACCCACCATGCCTAAAATCCCAACAACAAATTCATTTTTAGTTTATTAGTGAATATAAAGACAGCTAATAAATAACACATTCCTCTCCAGCCAGCAGGTGTCTCTGCTGAGCGATAACATTCTGCTTTCTTTGTTTCAATTTTGAGCCCTTATTAAAACAGGTAATTCCCTTTTGAATTGCCAACAAACACACAGTAGCTAATGACAATGAATATACAGGTATGGATTGAAAGAAAGAATATCATTCAGTACTGATTCTTAAAATATCCTAAATCTAAGCCTAACTATTACATTTCCCCAAAACATGTATTTAATCAGACACTAGTCTGAAAGGTCTGTGTCTCAGATATATGCAGAGCCTGTCTCGGATTGGCTGAAACACCAAACAGATCATTGCAGCATTACCCATAATCCCCTCTGTTTCAGCCCTGTTTCCAAAGTGCTGATTCTCTGTCTGTTACTTTAGATGAAAAATAAGGAGCCCCTCCCCACGCCCCTCTGAGAGACATTTGGTTACAAAGAACTCAATGGTGCTCTAGAGGAGATTCAGGTGATAAGGGGGGGGGGGGGGGGGGGGTTACCTTGGTTGCTGATTGGCTAATGGTTACACAAGACAAAACATCGTTATGACATCATAAAGTGGCCAAAATCTGATCAGCTCATTTTCAGACAGGTTTTTAGAGAAATGGATCAAAAAGAGAGAGAATCTTTGTTCCTGAAACTTTCAGAGTCTCTTTCCACAGAGGGGACACATGTTGATGTAGAAGAGACATGAAGAAGAGGGGAAACATGTTGATGTAGAAGAGACATGAAGAAGAGGGGACACATGTTGATGTAGAAGAGACATGAAGAAGAGGGGACACATGTTGATGTAGAAGAGACATGAAGAAGAGGGGACACATGTTGATGTAAAAGAGACATGGAGAAGAGGGGACACATGTTGATGTAGAAGAGATATGGAGAAGAGGGGACACATGTTGATGTAGAAGAGATATGGAGAAGAGGGGACACATGTTGATGTAGAAGAGACATGAAGAAGAGGGGACACATGTTGATGTAGAAGAGACATGAAGAAGAGGGAACACATGTTGATGTAGAAGAGACATGGAGAAGAGGATGTTGCATAATAGGGGACCTTTAAAGAGGTCGTCCAGCTCTAGTGAATTTATTTTGTCAGGAGACACATTAGAGAAATATATATTTTCCTGACGCCACTCACCATGGGGTCTGTTGTAGTTTGCGGGTGCTGGCCCGGCTCCTGGTCCTCCGGGCCCAGCAGACGGAGCCATGTTGGGCATGTTGGGCTGCTGCATCCCGGGCATGGGCCTCTTGCCCTGCACGGCCATCTGCAGGTGGTCGGGCAGCGGCTGGGAGCGGGCCAGCATCTTGTACGCCATGATCTGAGCCCGGAGCTGGTGCAGCTGGTTCTGGTTGAAGGGGGCCGGGCCTCCAGCTCCACCTGGTCCAACTGGTCCTCCTGGTCCTCCCACGACACCCCCTGGACCCACTGGACCCTGAGGAGCGCCACGGTTCGGCTGGCCCATCCCCTGGTTCTGGTTCTGGTCCCCGCCGCCCTCCATGGGGCCGGGGGGGCCACCGGGCATCATGGGACCAGAGGGGGGGCCGTTAGATGGGACTGGGCTGGGGGCGTGGTCTGAACCGCCCAATGGAGAGGGGTAACCTGGGGGACAGAGGACAGATGCATCATGGGTATGAAAATCAAATAAATAAGGCAATCTTTGTGCCGTTTCTGTTTCTGATTTTGGGGAAAACACTATAAAAATGTAACATATTATTATTATTATTATAATGGGCGATATTAAGAACATCTTGAACCGCCCAATGGAGAGGGGTAACCTGGGAGACAGATGCATCATGGGTATGAAAATAATCAAATTATGGCCAATATTGATATTGAAGGGTTGACTTGTGGTGCCGTCACATATTTAAACATGACATTTAATGACAGAGGGTATTAAGTTAAGAACGGGGTGTTAAGTTAAGAACGGGGTGTTCAGTTAAGAACGGGGTGTTCAGTTAAGAACGGGGTGTTCAGTTAAGAACGGGGTGTTAAGTTAAGAACGGGGTGTTAAGTTAAGAACGGGGTGTTCAGTTAAGAACGGGGTGTTCAGTTAAGAACGGGGTGTTCAGTTAAGAACGGGGTGTTCAGTTAAGAACGGGGTGTTCAGTTAAGAACGGGGTGTTCAGTTAAGAACGGGGTGTTACGTTAAGAACGGGGTGTTACGTTAAGAACGGGGTGTTACGTTAAGAACATGACATCCCTTTGCAGCCTTAGGGGAAAAGCAACTCATACGAGGCAACGAAACCCAAATCTTAGAAGATATTATGTCTCAAAGCGTGATATCAAAATACAAGTCCTCTAATAATAGTATAATTCTGTCAAAAGCCAAACTGCATACTTTCACTTTTAAAATGATTGTGTTCTTTTAGTTAAGTAACATTTTGAATGAGGACTTTCACTTGTAATATTTCTACTTTCACTACAGTAAAGGATCTTCTTCTGTACGTGTGTTTCTCTTCCCTCTGCTCGCTCACTGTGTCTTTTGTTGTTGTTTGAAAGGGGAACCCCCCCCCCCCCGCCTGCTCATGAGCAACACAAGAAGAAGAGAAACCGGCTGGATGGGTACACACACACACACACACACACACACACACACACACACACACACACACACACACACACACACACACACACACACACACACACACACACACACACACACACACACACACACACACACACACACACACACACACACACACACACACACACACACACACACACACACACACACACACACACACACACACACACACACACACACACACACACACACACACAGTCTGTATGTCAGAGTTAGCTGCTCTCCCTGTGTGGAGCTTTTCAGGGACAGAAAGGTTTTCTTTTAGTGTCACTACATTTTTATGATATTCATTACTCTAGAGATCTGAGGATTGAACTGCAGCACAAAGATATATAAATATCTAAATATGGACTGGTGAAATATTCAGATCACAGGAAGCACAATATCTGATGAAGGCAGCTTATCATCCATAAACACTATCCAGTCCTTTCATATTTTTCTAATGTATCATATACCAATGACTTGTGTATAGACTCTCCTTGCACTATTTCTATTCTGATGCATCAGTTCCATCGTGTTGCACTGAGGACCCTGTGAGCTCAGACTGTCACTGATATATCTGCACTGTAGCTACAGTATGCACACATGACAATCAAAGCCTTGCATCTTGAATCATAAGTATGAGTGTGAAGCTGGTCACTATGAGATGTTACCTTGGGAGTGTTGGTCCATGGGGCTTGGAGGGGGTCCCATGCCGCTGTGCCCCCCCGGCCTCATGCTCATGCCCTTCATCTGGGCGTAGCGGGGGTCGTCGGGCATTCCTTTCTCATGCATGGCTTCCATTGGCTGCTAAAAAGCAAACAGAGAATTTTGATAAATAAACATATTTTCAAGTGAAGCTGCATTTACGGTTTTTAAGTGGAGGAATGAAGTGCTTTAGCTTTACTCATGTTCTGTAATTAAGAACACATTTGCAGTACTACTTGTTATATTTACATACGGTACATATATTAATTTCTATGGAAAATTAAAGCCGAATATAGACAATTACAGAACTAATCGATCGTAAAATGACATCACTTAGGAAGCGAGGAAAAAGCAACACATACGATATAACGAAACCCAAATCTAAGAAGATATCAGGTCTCAAAGCGCGATATACAAATATAACACCTCTAATAACAGTATAGTTCTGTTAAAAGCCAATCAGCATACTCAATACTTTCACTTTTGAGTATATAAAACTTATTTTACTCAAGTAACATTTGAAATTAGGACTTTCACTTGTAGTATGTCTACTTCTACTTAGATAAAGGATCTGGGTACTTGTTCCAACTCTGTGTGTGTGTGTGTGTGTGTGTGTGTGTGTGTGTGTGTGTGTGTGTGTGTCTGCCTTCTGCTCACTGACTGTGGGTATTTAGTAGTGGTGGAATGAAGTGTATTACCTTTACTTACGTTCTGTAATTAAATACATATTTGCGGTACCATTTATCAAATTGACATACGATATATATATTAACTTCTAAGGAAAAGGAAAGCTGAATATTTTCAACCTTAAATAAAGCAATAAAAGCTTTCGTACTTTGTGCATCTGGTGCATGTTCTCCTGAGGATATCCCGAGGGCCCCTGTGCCGGGTGGGGGTGTCCCGATCCTGGGGGCCCCGGGCTGGGTCCCATCATGCTGTGGGTGGAGCCTGGAGAGGGGCCGGGGCTCGGACCCATCATGCCTCCCGGAGATGGCCCCGGTCCTGGGGAGGGTCCCGGACGAGGGGTCCCTCCCATCGGGGGGTCAGGGGTGGACATCTCTCAGGGAAGCTGGGAATGTGTGGCAGCAGAAAGAACCCCTGAGAGGAGAGAGGAGAGAGAGAGGAGAGAGGAG
This sequence comes from Notothenia rossii, assembly GCF_949606895.1. Taxonomy (NCBI): domain Eukaryota; kingdom Metazoa; phylum Chordata; class Actinopteri; order Perciformes; family Nototheniidae; genus Notothenia; species Notothenia rossii. The sequence continues at coordinate 4,464,019 of NC_136906.1, forward strand.
AGAGGAGTCAAGGTCAGGTCCAGATCTAAATACTGCTTGTGTTCAAGTTGGACTGATGGTCAGAACATAAATGGGAACAATGTTATTCACAAAACTGATACCACATATCTGACATGTGAGCAACAAGTCACACACCAACGAAATGTAAATATAATATTTAAACACACAAGAGGTCATCTAAACTTTCACTTCAATCAACTATTGTTATAAAACCAAATAGACGACGCTCAGAACCATTGCTCACACACACAAACAACTACTATAAGCAATAAAAATAAGCTTTTTGTCCAGATTTAAAAACGTGTGTAACTCAATGGTGCAATGTTTACATTTACAAACAACAACAATTTGGTTAGCCGTTAGCATTGCTAGCTTGTCTAACCAGGCCTAGCCGTTATATTCGAGGTAATATCCAGATCTAAATACTGCTTTATTTTATTTTCTAATGTTATACAGTGTTCTTAAAATAGTTCTGTGTTTTTCAACAACAACAAAAACTTTGATGTAGGCACCACGACACCAAGTCTAACTCCTCGTACGTGTCAACCTACCTGGTGATAAACCAAGTTTCTGATCTAGCTGTGATCAGACGATTATATATATGTTTATTTATTTACATTTTTTTATATTTCGCGTTCTATCATGGCGTTTATAATTTTCTAGTCATTGTAATAATCTTTTACACCGTCGTCTATGTTTGTTTATCTGTGAATCCCACTGAGACAAACGTGTTTTGTGATATTGACTTTGATTTGATTCATTAACACAACTGATCAGCAGTTTGAATAAAATCACAAAGACTGCAGGCTTTGGGAAACATCACTATAACACATAATTAGAACATAAATATGGAAAAATGCGTATATTACATTATTAACTGTAGTGTGTTAGTATTAATCAAGATATTAATAATAAAAAACTGATTATTCCAATTTGGACAATTGTTATGCTAGAGCAGCATGTTGACAAGGAAATGCATGAGTTAAAAATAATATCAAAATAATATATTTAGAAACGGTTTTAAAATGAACTGCGAGATTTTGACTGATATTGCATTTGCGAAATATGAGAGAATTATCATTTTTGAAACATAAGTGAAATTATGAGAATATAATATTTATGGTGTGGTTTTTTGTAAGAGCATCTTTACATAACAAGTCATTTGTTTTAATGAAGTCTGTAGGATTTCCATTTGTAGGCTGGAACCTTAGTGTTTGTTTCAAAGTAGTCACACTGTTGATCACAGTCATACAGAAACAGTGTAGTGGATAACTGGCGATGTAGTTATGAAAGTAACTCTTGATAAACTCATAATTTCGAGTCATTATTTATGACAGATGTGTTTTTCAAATGTATGTTTAGGTGCTTTGTAAAGTGCAAACCACACACATCTGTTCTGTGGTAAGAACAAAACCGCAACTAATGACAAAAAAAGTGTTCTATGTTGTTGTGAGTAAATTAAACAACAACTCATCACAGGAATAGCGTTTGTGTTGTTGTGAGGGAAGCTGCTTTTCAGTGCTTTTTTTAATAACATTTCAAGTGTGACAGTGTCAGTACCTAAATGTCAACAATGTTATTCACAAACACATAACAACAAGTCTCACAACAAAGAGCACGTTCTAACGTAAAAGGAGGGTAAATGTACCATTAAAGTAACTCTTAATAAACTTTGTGGATCATTTCACATTCTTGGGTTATTATTAAAACAAAAAATATGTGTGTTTTCAAATGTTTGTTGTTATGTGTAAACTAAACTCATCACAGGAATAGTTGTTGTGTTGTTATGAGGGACGCTGCTTTTGTTTCAAGTGGGACAGATGGCCAGTACACAAATGAGCAATGTTATTCACAAAACTGATACAACACATGTGAGCAACAATTCACACAACAAAGAAATGAAAACATAATATTTAAAAACACACAAGAGGTCATCTAAACTGTCACTTCGATCAACTATTGTTATAGAACCAAATAGACGACGCTCAGAACCATTGCTCATACACATAAACAACTACTATAAGCAATACAAATTAGCTTTTTATCCCGATTTAAAACGTGTGTAACTCAATGGTGCAATGTTTACATTTACAAACAAAAACAGTTTGGTTATCCAATAGCATTGCTAGCTTTTCTAACCAGGCCTAGCCGTTATTAACCGTTACCGTCACATTACGGCTGTTATTATACAATAAACCCATCTTTTAAACCTCATATTTTCTACAGTGCATTGTGAGTTTCCTGGTGTTCAATGAACACAAAGTTTGGCCGTAAAATTAGGGTAATTCGACCGAATAGTGACAAAGAACACCGGCCTGACTCGTGCTAGCATTAGCTTAGCTTATTGCATTGATACAGCATAATAACAATACATGTTATTTAAGTGCGCCTTTCACGACACCGTACAATATAATAAATATTTTAAGAGGTTAACATGATAAACACATAAACAAGCAAACATGGAGACAAGCTGCCTGCAGATGCTACCTAGCATTAGCTTAGCTTCTTGTATTGAAACAATATAGGCTGGCTGTCGACTGTGCCTAGCATGCTAGCATTAGCCGGCCATGCCCTCCCGGACTAATTAGGGAAATGTAGGGTTTTTTCGATGAGTTTCCCCAGATTCCGCGACATGTGAACCAGTAATCACCCCTCATCCTGTGATTGATCCATCGCGCCTCCCGTACCCTTGGCACGGTGCTCCACTCTCAGCACATTTCCAAAAATTCATTCATTGCACACTGTCGCGCCACAGCTACTGTAATGTCGGCTTTTTCATCACCCGAAAAAAACACCGAATAAACGCTCATTTCCCCAGAAAAAAACACAGAAAAAAACTCTCTTAAAATCACAAAAACATAATGGTTTTTTACTCACACGAATGGTTGGTGTTTGAATCCTTGCCGGGTGCAACGTCTTTAGGTTTTTCCTCCTAGCCAGAAACAAAGAGCGACTCACCCAGTCGGTTTTTTTTTTTTTCTCCACCCCCCTCCCTCTCTCTCTCTCTCTCCGCAGATTGTATCACAGACACGGGCTCTGTGGCTCCGCAGCGCCCCCCTCCTCCACCGCGCTAACAGGCAGGGATGGAGCCGGCGTGGGGGATGGGAACTGTGGGAGAGAACAGCAAGAACCACGCTTCTGATTATATGAGAAAACACCAGGGAAATACTCACACACATGCAGTACACACCTGTTTACAGTCCCCATGTCCACGTATTATATAGGCTTTTAATATGGTATATGTAATTGGTTAAAAACAACAAACATTCCCCGGGTTTTTATCACAGAGACTTATAAAGGATTTTACTTTTCTACTACATATTGCATATATTTTTGGCGACTTTACAGTATTGTACATTGTGTTTTATCTTGTTCTAATGCGTATATTTCTTATTTACCTCATTCAAAATAGCCTAATTTTGTTTATTGCAATATATTTGTTATGTTAAGTGTATTGTTAAATTGCATTTTGGGGATAACATAGACTAAAAATGTATATAAGAAGTTTAATCAAATTCTATAATATAAATAAATAAATAAAAAGTAAATATATGTTAATAGTGATATATTGTAGAATGTGCACATTTTTTTTATTCAACTTTGATGTTACTATATTTTATTTACCTATTGTTAATGTAAAATATTGGTCTTTTTGTAGCTATGTTTGTATTTTGGTGTCTTTTTAGTCATTATGTGTCTCTCTTTAGTTGTTTTGTGTCTCTCTTCACAGTCGTTAAGCATCTCTTTAAGGCTTTTGCATTTGTTTGAAGCCTTTATAGTCTTTTTTATGTTGCCCTATGGTACTTTGAGTTTCTTCCTGGTTGGTACGCGTCTCTTTGAGTATCATTTTGTAGGCAATGGTTGGGGGTCCCATGTCCCCTGGAGGCTCCTTCAGTAATCCCTTCTGCTTGCTGAGGCTTGAGTTTTAGGGACTAGCCACATCCACTCCATCCAGGGCCTTAATATGTTTTCATGATGTTGTACAGAATTACAAACAAGTTCACTTCGTCTTCATAAACCATTTATTTAGATCAAATCCAGCAATCCAGCACATCAGAATATTCTCAGTTAGTTTTGTAATTTTTCTTTAATGGCACTTTTCCAATGCAGCACAGCACGGTTTTAAGCGGCTGCCCGGCCCGCTTTTTTTTGCTTTTCCACTAGGGGTATTTCCGGCTCAGCAGGGGCGATTCTAGGGGGGGGGGGGGGGGGCAGTGCCCCTCTAACACTGACTTTGGACCCCCTGTGGCCCTGAAAATGAAAAAGAAAAAAAAAAGTTTATGATTAAACGATTTCTTGGCTGACGGAATAGGCGGAACTAACGATATTTGTAATTATAGTCGGACCCATTAGAGAGAGCACACCTTTATCTATTTCATATAGTTGTAAAAAATAAAGTTTAAATGATTTGTTATTGGTTGTGATCATATTCTAAAGATGTTTGGATCATTGAAAAGTATACAGCTCCCTTTCATCTGAGTGTTAAGAGCTGTATCCATACATTCATGGGGGGGGGGGGGGGGGTAAGTGAGAAATTAAAAAAATATTTTTATTTAAATTTCATAACAAAACAATTTCCCGATTTTGGATCAACAAAGTACATCTTATTATCTTATACTAACAGAACTACGCCTATATTGCGTACAGCGCCCATTAGGGATGGGAACGATTCATCGAATATTCGAAATTATTCAGGTTTGAGAATATGAGTTATGAATATTTTTCTTGAAATTTTTATAAAATATTTTTTTTTAGGTGGGGTGCCTAAGTTGATTACATATTATCAAATGGAATAAATCAATGTATACGGCGGTGCCATAGCTAAGTGTGTTAAGTCTAAAGGTGTGTTTTGCTCCGCTCACCGGTCCCTCACAGCGGGCAGAGCTGCGGGTGCTGATCTTTCTCTCTCGCTCCGGTTATAATTCACTCGTGTTTATCTCCAAATCCGTCAGAAAACCAAGTTATGTTTTAAGCATGAAAGCTGTAGGCCTATAGCTGTCAACTGTTCAAACTGTGATCACCAGTTCAATATATTTGACAAATTTGACTTGGTTTCTATACTTATTTGAACATGTATTTATTTATTTTTCAAAATTATTATTTTTTATTTTTTATAGGATATGCACATTTCGGTTAACCGTATTTTGGGGGGTCGAATATTTGAATACACATTTGCATTCAAATTCCCATCCCTAGCGCCCATAAACTATGGCGCACCCCCCCCCCCCCCCCCCCAAAATCAAGTTAAACCAGAGGTTTATGTGAGATAGTTATTTTTTTGAAATAATGGTTTTAGTATGCAATTATAGGTTTTAATTTACTATTTGTGTTAATTTAAAATAAATCAAACTCCCAAAAAACGTATACAGCTTCTGTGTACTTTTATTAACATTGGAATTTACTGTGTAAGCGGCCGCGGGGGGGAGAGCTTTAGAGCTCTCTCCTGAAAGACGGAGAGGCTCTGATAACCTCAGCTCAGTGAGGTAAAGGCACACTTTTATAGGATCATTATAGTTATAAGAAAATAAGAGAATAGATGAAAAACAGGTATAAAATACTACATGACAGTGCAAAAAAGTTGTTATTAATAAACAAGAATACAGTTTAAAAGGGGAGTGATTTTTAAAATATCCATAAAGAAAAAGAAAATCTGCTTACAGTTCTGTTTCATATGGGTGTTGAGAGATGTATCCATAGATCTCTTAATGTTGCTCTCAAAGTGCACCAGATGAATGCTTTTAACTTCAACATTTAAAAAAAAAATCTTCCCGGGGGAGCATGCTCCCGGACCCCCGGTTCAAATGGATAGGAAACTAAATACATTTGCACACATCTTGTGTCCATATCTTTCTGTTTTGGTGGTCATGCCACAACCGTGCACGTGCATGCATGCGCGAGTCATAGTGAGTGTCTGTAGTTTGGGGGGGGGGGGGGGGGGGGGAGGCGCGCCAGCTAAAATCTTGCATAGGGCAGCAAATTGGTCAAACCGGCCCTGGTAACAACATTATACCGGTTAGTAAAAACCATGAATTAATGCTTTGAGAAGTCTGCATACAGACGGCAGGCGAAGAACCTTTTAAAATGAGTGTTTTCTGAATGGAGATCGGCTAAGCTAACGCAGTATATGCTCCGACCGTCCACACTCACAACAACGGCCTACAGACATAAATAAACCAGCGACTGTATTCTCCATGACACAGACAGTCTGTGGTTTGGACTTGTTTAACTTTTGTCTAGTTTCTGAACAGATATGAGGAGCTGTGAGCTCTGAGTGCTAACAGCTAACGGCTGATGTTATGGTTTTGTGGTTCGCATTGAAGATGACGTCACGGCTGTTTTACGGAGAGTCGCTCCGCCCGCCGAACAGCCGATCGCCCCGCCTACACTGCGTTACTATAGTTACTACCCCAGTTTCTAAACTGTAATGGAAACGCAGTATAAAGTGAGCCTGGCCTACCAAGGCCTAACCATACCATACTAAGCCGTCCTGCAGTGGAAATGCGAAAAAGCATTGTACGTTTGTCATGACATGCAAATTTGACAAAAAATGTGTAAAAATAACAATTTGGTATGCCACTAAACATGATGTACACATAAGTGTACATAGGGACTTAGGTTGGTCGAAAATGCTAATATGTTAGTAAAAATGTGCACAAGTAAAATAGCTTATAGCTAACTCTGGTGCAGCTAAAAAGCTGTACATTGTCCCAATTAAATAAATAACAATTAAATAACTAAATACATACATACATACATACATACATACATACATACATACAGACAGACAGACAGACAGACAGACAGACAGACAGACAGACAGACAGACAGACAGACAGACAGACATACAGACAGACAGACAGACAGACAGACAGACAGACAGACAGACAGACAGACATACAGACAGACAGACAGACAGACAGACAGACAGACAGACAGACAGACAGACAGACATACATACATACATACATACATACATACATACATACATACATACATACATAAATTAGTTGGGTTGAAAATGTTAATATGCTAGTACAAATGTGCCTTGCTATAGATAATAGCTAGAGTTGTTTATAGCTAACTCTGGTGCAGTTGAAAAGCTGTACATTGTCCCAGTGAAATAAATAACAAAGACATATATAAATACATACATATATAAATGACATTGGTTTGTATTTGATTTTTTCATGTTTTTATTTCCAGAGCGTTTTTCTGTGCAAAGAGCATTGGAGCTACTTGGGTTAATTGATGGAGACAACTCAGATTTGGAAGACTTGTCTGACAACGATGATCCCATCCTGGATGCCAATTATCAACCCCCACCACATGACAGGAGCAAAGCAGCAGTGAGGATGAGGATGACAGCAGTGATGATGAGGACCCCATTCCTCAGCCCACTGAGCACAGCAGAGGACGTAAACGTCTCCGTGGTGCAAATAATGGTTAGCCAAGACCCAGTGGATATTTGTTTATTTTAGGCAGGGCCTCAGGGCTAAGTGAAGGATAAGAAGCAAAATGCTTATTTACAACACTTGTTGACAGGTTCAGGGACAGGGACAGATACAGGTTCATCCCGCACTCCCAGACGGCACCGTCAAACTCAGCAGATCGAGGCTGATCGCTCAGATGATGACTTGGAAGAGCCGACACCAGGACCAAGCACTCAGGGACAGCACAATAAAGGTAATTGTTATTATTTTAGCATGCCTTGAGGGTAAATCTTCAAATTTCATATAGACGTCCACTTAGATTCAACTACGTTATGCACCAATACACCTCAGTGAATTGCTTGCATGGGTAAACATATGTAACTTACTTTGCAATAAGTACTATTTTTATTCTGATTCTGGTTGTGCAGGACGTGGGTTGCGCTGGAGGGCTACTCCATTGACGCCAGACCTTGCCCAGTTTGAGCATGAGGACGAAACTGAGCTTGACAGAAATGGATGGACCCCACTAAACTATTTTGAACAGTATATAGATTCAGATTTGATGAAAATGATTTCAGATTGCTCTAATGCTATGTCACTGTCTCGGAGTGGGTACCCACTCAACACCTCTGGAGATGAGGTTTACCACTTTTTTGGTGCCTGTATTTTGATGTCCTGCATCCGATACCCAACAATCAGGATGGACTGGTCCAAAGCCTTGAGAATCAGTGCCATCACTGACAGATTCACGCGCTACAGATTCTTCAGACTGAGGGGATCAATAAACGTGCTAATTGATGATGATGTGCCAGATCTGAGGAAGAGGGACACATTCTGGAAGGTGAGGCCTTTTCTGGATCGGATTCTGCAAGGCTGCAAGTCTCAGAATCGACCTGAATGCGAGCTATTGATGAGCAGAGGATTCCTTTCACAGGAGCCTGTCCATGCAGACAATATCTGCCAATGAAGCCAAACCCAGTTGGCATCAAGAACTTTGTTTGTGCTACAGCAGATGGTATTGTGCTGGACTTTGATCTGTATCAAGGTAAAGGTGCGCTGCTTGAGCAGGTCGAAGAAGAAGAGGTGGGCCTGGGGTTGGGAGGCTTAGTCTTGGCTCGTCTGTGTCAAACTCTGCATCGTGGCACGAAAGTGTATTGTGACCGGTTCTTCACAACAAATGATGAAGAAGGAGATGTACATTACCGGTACAATAATGAAGAACCGACTCGCTGGCGCGAAGGAGAAGCTACCCTCTGACAAAAACCATGAAAAACACAGGAAGACGTACCTCATCAGAACATTCCACTGAAGACGGAAAGTTGTGTGTAGGGAAGTGGTACGACAACAAACCAGTATTGATGATGTCTGTTGTTCATGGCACAGAGCCTGAAGACACCTGCCAGCGCTGGGACAAGACATTGAAACAATATGTGACTGTCTCACGACCAAGCATTGTCCGTGAGTACAACCTCACGATGGGTGGAGTTGATTTGATCGATAGAATGATTAGCTACTATCGCATGAGCGCCCTTACTAAGAAGTGGACGATGCGCATGCTAATGCACTTCACGGACCTGGCTTTAGCCAACAGCTGGCTACTCTACCGCAAAGACCTCGCAATATGTGCTGCACCAAAGAAGAGCATCGTGTAGTTCCTTGAGTTCCGTACGGAAATGGCTACGACCCTCTTGGCCCAGCATCACGGTCAAGGAAGCGATGCAGACCTCTCTGAACAGTCAGAGGAAGAAGACACCTCACATCAAGGGAAGAAGCGTCATGTGACGGCAGTGCCCCATGTCTCGGTCCGCAGGAGGGCGAATGCCCATCTCCCAGAGAGGATCAGCCTGAAGAACACAGCGCGCTGCAGGGTAGCAGGCTGCACTGGAAGAACCCGAGTGCGTTGTGTGACCTGCAAAGTGTTCTTGTGCTTGCAAGGCGATCGCAGCTGTTCCACAGCCTTTCACACATAGGTTCCTAAACATGTTCCTAAAGAAAAGGGCATTCCTATTTTTTTTTTACATGAGCAATGAAACATTTTACATAAGCCGTACTGTAACTGTGACTGTCCAAGGGCGGCACTTTTTTTTTCTTTATTTTTCATGTTTTTTTTTTTTTTCACAATGATGTTCAAGACACATACAATAGTAGCCTGGTATTATTAGATGCAACAGTGACAATGCAAAATGCTTTGAATGTTTTATATTTTGTTACAGGCATATGATGTCTTCCTGCAACTGTTTGTAGCATTTTAAATGAGCCGTACTGTAGTTGTGACAGTCCAAAAGGAGCCAAAATGCAGTGTTTTCATGTTGTTTTTACTCCCAGATGTTCAAAACATGTTGTGTGTGTATAAGTTATTAATACATGCAAAAGCAGCCAGGAAAAAACTTCTGTGTTCAAGGTGGAAATAAAATAGTTTTTCACTCTATTACAAAAAGGTGACTTTAATGTGTTTTATGGAAATTCAGAACGGGTGTCCACATATGTGGACATAATTTTTCTCTAAAGGTACATAATGTCAAAAGATGATACTTAGTTTTTATACTTATCAGGTTCCAATAAGCCCAAATAGCAAAGAGAAATAAAAAATGCATTTAAAAAAACAGTTTGGTTCTTAGGAGCTTAAAGAGTCCTCTCCTGCTGATGTTCAGGTGTATATCAGTATGTAGTGTCTCTACTTTAAAGAGTCCTCTCCTGCTGATGTTCAGGTGTATATCAGTATGTAGTGTCTCTACTTTAAAGAGTCCTCTCCTGCTGATGTTCAGGTGTATATCAGTATGTAGAGTCTCTACTTTAAAGAGTCCTCTCCTGCAGATGTTCAGGTGTATATCAGTATGTAGTGTCTCCACTTTAAAGAGTCCTCTCCTGCTGATGTTCAGGTGTATATCAGTATGTAGTGTCTCTACTTTAAAGAGTCCTCTCCTGCTGATGTTCAGGTGTATATCAGTATGTAGTGTCTCTACTTTAAAGAGTCCTCTCCTGCTGATGTTCAGGTGTATATCAGTATGTAGTGTCTCTACTTTAAAGAGTCCTCTCCTGCAGATGTTCAGGTGTATATCAGTATGTAGTGTCTCCACTTTAAAGAGTCCTCTCCTGCTGATGTTCAGGTGTATATCAGTATGTAGTGTCTCTACTTTAAAGAGTCCTCTCCTGCTGATGTTCAGGTGTATATCAGTATGTAGTGTCTCTACTTTAAAGAGTCCTCTCCTGCTGATGTTCAGGTGTATATCAGTATGTAGAGTCTCTACTTTAAAGAGTCCTCTCCTGCAGATGTTCAGGTGTATATCAGTATGTAGTGTCTCTACTTTAAAGAGTCCTCTCCTGCTGATGTTCAGGTTTATATCAGTATGTAGTGTCTCTACTTTAAAGAGTCCTGTCCTGCTGATGTTCAGGTGTATATCAGTATGTAGTGTCTCTACTTTAAAGAGTCCTCTCCTGCTCATGTTCAGGTGTATATCAGTATGTAGTGTCTCTACTTTAAAGAGTCCTCTCCTGCTGATGTTCAGGTGTATATCAGTATGTAGTGTCTCTACTTTAAAGAGTCCTCTCCTGCTGATGTTCAGGTGTATATCAGTATGTAGTGTCTCTACTCTGACTTGTCTCCATGCTTTAATGTTCAAAAAGCTCTTTACTTTTCTAATACTGCAGCACCTCTTTTCACCCTCTGTCTGAAACCAGCGCCCAGTCTGCTCTGATTGGTCAGCTGGCCGGCTCTGTTGTGATTGGTCAACCGCTTAGAGATGTCCAGCCCCTTAGCCTATCACGTACAATGTGTTGGAGCACTAGCCAATAGGAGCACGAGTGTTACATAAATGTCACAAAAACTTATATCACAGGAAGTGAAAACCCCCAAAAGCATAACAGGGCCCCTTTAAGTTTGTTTTAACATATTTTTATTCCATTTCTATTATTTTAACAGATTAAATATAACATGACCTTTAGAAAACATCCATCAAAATCCTTCACTGGAATGATATACATATATATGATCTCTTAAAACATTGAATAAAAATAGTGCACAAAACAGCAGTAAAAACAAAGTAGTGTCAGTTACGATAGTGTCCTTACGGGTTTTGCATATAGACGTTGTTTATGAAGCTCAGTAGTAGCCATGTTTGATCTTTGATCACAGATTGTATATCTTCTTCTGTTCATAACAGAACGAACTCATCCATGCTGTTGCTGGTGTTCACACTCTGCATGCCTTTGTTCCTCTGGATGTACGCCATGTTGTTTGTTGGCATGTTGCTTCTCTCCTCCTCCTCTTGACTTCTGCCTTCTACAAAAATAAAAATGGGGTACGCCGATGCCGATGTGGAGAGAGCCTGAGAGGGAACAAATACACCTTATTAGTCATTTTGTAAAACCTAAATGAATTCTGATGCTGTTATTAGAAAATCCAAAAGCAAATAAAACGGATAACAAATAATATATAAAAGGGCAGAAAGAGGCAGAAACCACCCCGGGCTTTTCTGCAGCCTACACCTGAATTACGCTATAATAAAGATTAATATATAAACAAAAAAATATATGAATTCAATAGTGCTAGCAAACTTTGAGAACATAGATTAATAAATAATAATTTATAAAATATAGGTCACCTAACATGCTATTTTTAGGCAATAGCATAGCTCTCAGATATACAACTTTAAATTATATGTCACTTGTTCGACACTTTTATCCAAAGCGACTTCCATACTCAATACTGTGGACAATCCCCACAGGAGCAATTTGGGGTGAAGTGTCTCAGGGACACAACGACATGCTGACTGCAGTGGGGTTTGAACCTGTGACCCCCTCATCCCAACACCAACGCTCTATCCACTGCGCCACACGCCTCCCACCCCATATATAAAAATATATAAAAAACATGTCTACGAGTGTTTTGCTCAAAATACCAAACAGATCACCCATATCCCTCTATTTCACTTCCTGTTTCTAAAGTGCTGATTTGGGTATAAAGCTTTTAAAAAATAAAGAATTGATACAAAATAAAAAACGAGGGGTCTGAGCTCATGCGGGACCCGGCAGCTACTGTCTAAACTAAATACTGCGGTGATGAAACGCCATATCATGGATTATCAAGGATTCTCTCTGAAACAGTATGGAGCTCAAAGGCTTTCTCTCTTGCCGGTTATACCACAAGATGAGTTCCTTTTTACTTCCTGCTTCTTCACACACATGCTCTCCAGTACAGGTTAGCTCTGAGTGTTAGCGATGCTAATGCAAACACCGACCATATTACGTCCAAAACAGTCGGGCATTGTTTCTGATGGCAACTTTCTGATAGGGCCGTGGGTCCACATTTCAGATGTTACGTCATATCGGACGCAAATCTGTATCAGCTCCGTTGTTCCCCCGTTTTTAGAGATTTGGGTACGGAGGAAAAGAGGGAGGGTTTTATTTTCTGACGCTGCGTGAGTTCCCTGACACACCGGGGACACATGTTTATGTATAACAGACATCAACAAGTGGATTTTGCATGATAGGTCCCCTTTAATAAAAATAAAAATAAATAATTAAAAAAACTCAATAGTGCTAGCAAAGTTAAAAGAAAAGTAGTAGTAGAAGTAGTAAAATAACAATTAAATGTATTAAAATAAAGGAAATGTGATTATCAAAAGTATATAAGTATGTGTGTATATACGTTGTATGTCACATAGGTAGTTGCATGAAGATAAACACCACATACCTCGTTAACGACGGTGCAGAGTGACTCAAAGTCTCTGTGGCCTTTAGCGTAGAAGCCGATGGTGCAGCTGGGGTCCATTCGAGAGAAAGACATCTTCCTCGGATATTTACAGTGAAACGACTGCAAGAGGAGGGAAGAGGAGAGAATATTAAATCAGGGGAAATCGCTCCATAGTAATAATAATCCTAATGGGTCTCATGTGGAGATTATGATTATATTTAATTGAGATTATACCAAATTAAAACACTGGGAGTTTAGAGTTAGATTAGGCATGAGGATGATATAATGTATACAAAGGGGGCTAGGATGTGATGTCGTCATATTGATCCTTCATTTTTTAAAACTCTTTCATTTACGTATAAATGGGACTCCCAGCAGCTTCTACTGAAGCCTTCCGAGTAAATCGCCAGAACGCCGACACCTCCTCATCTCCACCGCTCCCATGTTTTATTTTGTGTTGCTATAAGTTAGTCTCTCTGCGTTTCTGCGCTGGGCTAATGCTAATGCTAATAATGCTAATGCGAGGATAATAAAATGGCGGCTTCACAAAACTTTTCCGAGTTTTACGGGGCGTGGTTTGCAATCCGCCCAGCCAATCAGACATCGGAACCTTTTCTTCCATGAAAGTCCCTGCTCTCTAGTAGGCACGGAAAAGGGGAAAAAGGTTCTCATGAACTAAGTTATAGTTCCGGATCTTTTGGGTGTGAACGCACATTTTGGAACTAAATCGGAACTAAAGTGGGAAAAGTACTGCGGTGTGAAAGCGCCTAATAACAAGCTTAAAAGGGGGGCTGCTGCGGCCCCTAAACTGTGGAGCCCCTCCACATCAGACAGGCTTCTACACGGTCCACCTTTTGTCCTTAGCTTTCTGCACTTTGTAGGTTGTTGCTTTTAAATGGTATATTGCTTTCACTATATGGCTGTGGTGTTTATCCTTGTTTTTATTTTGTGTTCTCATCTTATCTATTTGTTTTTGTTTTGTGAGCTGCGCTGTGTGATGTTTGTATTTCTCTGTGCAGCACTTTGGTCTGGAGGTTTAAATAAAGTTGGATTGGAACACCAATACTATCTGATGTACCACTGGTTACAGAGGTGTTTTACCTCCAGGGGGAAGTTCTCCTTTGTGATGTCCACAGTGGGCTGGCAGTAGTGAGGGTCCAGGTACAGCAGGTGGTTGTCTTCGACAGAAAGAAAAGAAAATTCAGTTTCATAACTTACTTGATTGTCCATTTCATTTACAAATAATGGAAATGTGTCTTTGGCAAAATGTGAGATACCTGACATGAAACAGCAGGATTATATATGATGCACGTTGTGACTGCACTTACCCTGGAATCCAGTGAAGAATAACGAGTGCTTCGGTTTCCCCCCGATGATCCCAATGCAGCATTGTAATGTCAACAGTTTCTACAGGAGAGAAGAGAGAGAGGGTTATTTATTATGGATCCTAATTCCCCACTCAGAGTCAACAGACTGCACATCAGAGTGACTGTTAGTTACTTTGACACATGAGATGTAGGAGCGGTTCAGCTCTTGTCCTCCGAGGCGAACGGGAACCAGGATGATGACGGACCTCCAGGCCTGAGGGGGGGGGCGCTCACACAGCCTCCTCACATCCTCCAGGTAGACTGAACACAGGACACACACACACACACACACACACACACACACACACACACACACACACACACACACACACACACACACACACACACACACACACACACACACACACACACACACACACACACACACACACACACACACACACACACACACACACACACACACACACACACACACACACGTTTCAAATATGTGTGTCCACAATACATTTGAATTACAGTTAAATTAACACAATGTAGTTGATAGGCTAAGCGAGAGGACTCTTTAAAGTAGAGACACTACATACTGATATACACCTGAACATCAGCAGGAGAGGACTCTTTAAAGTAGAGACACTACATACTGATATACACCTGAACATCAGCAGGAGAGGACTCTTTAAAGTAGAGACACTACATACTGATATACACCTGAACATCAGCAGGAGAGGACTCTTTAAAGTAGAGACACTACATACTGATATACACCTGAACATCAGCAGGAGAGGACTCTTTAAAGTAGAGACACTACATACTGATATACACCTGAACATCAGCAGGAGAGGACTCTTTAAAGTAGAGACACTACATACTGATATACACCTGAACATCAGCAGGAGAGGACTCTTTAAAGTAGAGACACTACATACTGATATATACCTGAACATCAGCAGGAGAGGACTCTTTAAAGTAGAGACACTACATACTGATATATACCTGAACATCAGCAGGAGAGGACTCTTTAAAGTAGAGACACTACATACTGATATATACCTGAACATCAGCAGGAGAGGACTCTTTAACAGAAAAGACTCACCAGTACAATCTTGTGCGACATACACGACTAGATTGGGAATATCTGTAGATGCTGCCACTGCTTTCCTGAAAAAACAAGTTATCTTTAGCAACATCTTGACAAACTGGATAATTGTGTTGCTCCGTCACGTCTTCATGTCTCACCGGAGGATGTGAGCAGCGATGGATGGACCGTACCAGTCCCCGGCCTTCTTCCCTGAGCTTTTCCCCAGCTCCACCAGCTGGTGAATCCCAAACGGAGCAGAGGGATGGTCCGTGAACCAGGACACCACCCGCCTGTGAGTGGCCTCCATGGGTCGGTCCAGCAGGGAGCCCAGGCTCAGCTTCCTGCCCCTCTTGTTGGGTCCTTCCTTCACTTCCTGTCCGCCCTCTGCACTTTCTGTGGAGCGGAGCAGCTCCAGGTCGTCTTTGACCGCGTGGTGGCTCACACACCAAGTCCAGCCTCAACATGGTGGAAGGATAAAGTAACATAAGATAAGATAAGAAGGACCTTTATTAATCCCAGTGGGGAAATTCAGTAGTTTAACAGCAACAGGGAAGGGATGAAAAACAGGACAGCACAGATTCACACAGATTAGAGATGAATAAAGTTCTAAATGAAATGATATACAGTTAAGTAACTTTCAAAAAAGAAATGAATTAAATGAACATATATACATATTTGGATCATACAGTATATACTAGTTAGATATATTTACATGGGAAAAGCCGGACACATTCTGGACTACAACACTAATATGTATATATATATATATACTAATACTAATATATCTGATTGACTGTGTGGAGATTTGGGGAAACACGTATAAAACCAACATACAGCCGTTACAAAAAAGTGCTATAAGAGTTATCAATAATGTTGGATAGCTTGAACAAACTAATGTATTATTTTTGAAGTCACACATATTGAAGTTCATTGATCTGGTTAAATTTAAAACGGCACAAATCATGTAAAGAGCGAGAATTAAATCTACTACCAAGGAAATTAAAAACATTGTTCGTAGACAGAGAGGGTGGGTATCATTTGAGAGGAAATCTACATTTTAAACAACTCAAGGTCAGAACAACTCTGAGAAGTATGAGTAACAATCTGTGGGGTGACTTTATGGAATGGTTTGGAGCAGGAATTCAAACAAAGCACAAGCATCATTCAGTTTAAAGGATGTACAGAAACACTTGTTTGGAAAACTATGAGAATGAAGAGAGGTGATTGAAGATGAGATATTATTGTATATGTATAAATGTAAATGTATGTAGGAATAACTTGCAGAAATGATTTAAAGGACAATCATTGATCAAGTAAGGGGTGGGAATTAATAAGCATTTGCTTCCTCCTACTCCCTTTCGGACACATATGATTTATTATTATTATTAATATGAAGACTTTTTTTGTTGTTGAATATATAAATATGATCATGAATGTGGATAAATACTGTATTTTAACAATACGGTATTCTGTTTGTCACATATGTTATTTTTTATTTTTTTAATCTGTTCTAAATAAAGATTGAAATGAAATGAAATCTTCTTTGAATAGAAAGCGTTCAGGCTGAAAAATCCAATATATAAATATGTATTTTTTCGACATTGTTGTGTGTGTGTGTGTGTGTGTGTGTGTGTGTGTGTGTGTGTGTGTGTGTGTGTGTGTGTGTGTGTGTGTGTGTGTGTGTGTGTGTGTGTGTGTGTGTGTGTGTGTGTGTGTGTGTGTGTGTGTGTGTGTGTGTGTGTGTGTGTGTGTGTGTGTGTGTGTGTGTGTGTGTGTGTGTGTGTGTGTCACCTGGGGGCATGAGGTGCAGCAGCAGGCCTCGGGCCAGCAGCATCTGCCCGGTGCGTAACACACACCCCCAGCCGCTGTCTGAGGTCAGAGCGCCGCCGGGCAGCGGAGAGAAACCCCGTCTGTAGGTCAGCCACAGGAGGGAGGAGAAGACGCGGCGGAAAGACTCCCTGTCCCCTGAAAGGGAGGGGGAACATTTCAGACATCTTCCTGGGTCCATCTGTCTTTTTTCATTTTCAAAAGCATTCAGTTATTCTATCAGAGCACGTATCCAAAGTAAGTAAACAAATCTTCACTTAATAGAACAATAGGTAACAATGTAAATACTGCTTAACACCAAACTAAACCCCACACAGACAGAAGACTAACAGACATTGATCGAAAACCAGTCAGCTAAAACTAAAATGTCAACGACAAACAACAAATGTCAGTACGGCAGCACCTCGTCCCCGTGACAACCCGTCCAGTGGTCCATCTTTTTTTTATATCTCTTTGAAGGACAGACCATTTATTTCTATTGATGTCTTCATTTTGAGAAAGGGGCAGGTAATATAAGATGATGTTCTTCTGCCCGCCCCCTTTGAGGGCATGGTGTGTTTTTTGGGGCTTTCTTTGGGAGTTTTTCCTGCGAGGGTCTCAGCTCAGAGGGTGTCGTACTTTGTATTAGCTGTGAAACCCCGTGAGATGAATGTGTAGTTAGTGAGACTGGGCATCATAGACGCTTACACACATTCAGTTCTGTGGACAATCCCCACAGGAGCAATTTGGGGTGAAGTGACTCAGGGACACAACCACATGCTGACTGCAGCGGGACTCGAACTTGCTACCCCCTGAATCGAAGTCCAGCACACTATCCACTGAGCCACAGCCTCCCTAAACAAAACTGGATTGATTGAGATGAAAAAGAAACATTTCAGGCGGCCTCACCGTGACCCTTGAGCTCGTAGGATTGTCCGAACATGATGACAGGAGAGCTCTTACTGAACTTTGATTTCTGCTTCAAGGACCAACCTGAGAAACGAGGAACAGTGTCACCTCACAAAGTGAAAGAGAACAAACGGTGCTGATGATATAGCTTCTAGATTAAATGTCAGGTATGTGGAAAAATGTGAATGAGGTTTCATTCCCTCTAATATCGTACTTCATATCGTAATTGCAATATTAGTCAATATAATAGTATTTTCGTTCTAAATCTTCATCTCACAAACTGAAAGAGAACAAGAGGCGCGTTCACACCGGAGTACTTTTCCCGTTTAGTTCCGATAGTTCCTGGGATTTTGCGTTCACACCAAAAAGAGAACTTAGTTCATGAGAACTTTTCCCCCCATGTTTAGTCCCTGCTAGAGAGGTGGGACTTTTCTGATTGGCTGGGCGAATTGCAAACCACGCCCCGTTAAACTCTGAAAAGTTTTGTGAAGCCGCCATTGTATTTGCTGGCATTAGCATTATTAGCATTAGCATTAGCCCCGTGCACCAACGGAGAGAGAATAACTTATGGAAACACAAAAGAAAACATGGGAGCCGTGGAGATGAGGAGGTGTTGGCTTTCTGGCGATTTACTCGGAAGTAACTCCGGGGACTTCCGGCCGGGGACTCCGGGTGGCAGTATACGCTGTGAAGTCGTTTGCGGCCTGCCAGTAAACCCAAAGCAGAAGAAGAAGAAGTGACGTCAGCGGCTTCATTTGACTAATCCTCCCTCAGGGAACTTATTCCGGTGTGAACGCGATCGGCTCTTAGTTCCATGGGGGAACTAAGTGCTGGGAACTAAGTGCGGCAAAGTACTTGGTGTGAAAGCGGCTTAAGTGTTCTTATGATATAGTTCCTAGATTACATTTCAGAAGGTCAACTATGTGAACCTGTGAATGAGGTGTGATTCCCTTTACTGTCGTAACTCACATCACAACAATAGTCAAAATAATAGTATTTTTTGTTCCAAATCTTGCCGCCCTTGTTGGTAATACAGACCATATTTGACGCTGTTCCAGGCTGAGATGAACCTGGATCGGAGTGGTCCTCGGTCCTCCGTCTCCTGCGGTTCCCTGCTGGGTCCTGGAGGCTGTGCGGATTCAGAGGAGAGGAAGAGCCAGTCGTCCTCCTCTTCCTCAGGAGGCTGGGAGGAGGTGCTTGGGTTCATACCGACAGGAGACGATCGAAACCAGAAGAATTTCTCCTTATCTCCATTTCAGCCTGGGAGAAGACACAGAGGGAACACAAGGCAAGTTTATTCATAATAATAATAATAATAATAGATGTCATTTGTATCGCGCTGTTCAAGGGACCCAAGGCCGCTTTACATGGTGAACAAACAAACAAACAAAAAAGTAAAACATTAATGAAATGGCAGTGGGAGTCGAACCAGGGGGACTTTAGGGGTCAAAGGTCATGCTTTTTATAGAGCCCTTTTCAACACAAGGCATTTCAAAGTGCTTCACAAAAATGAAAGACATTAAGAGCATATTAGAAACATTAAAAAGCAAAGATAAGAAAACATGAATAACAGGTACATGAATAAAAGTTCCAGTGCAGTTTGAGATAGTTTAATTAAAAGTAGTGTCAAAAAGAAAAATCTTCAGCCTGGATCTAAAAGTAGTCAGAGTTGCAGGTTTGTTCCAGATATTTGACAAGACCCCTCACCAAAGTCTCACATTCCTCTACCCCTAGTCTTCCCGTGTAATTATAGTTATTTAAACACTTTTCTAACCTTTCATCCAAACTAAACATGTGACACAACATCCACGAAGCAGCTGTTGTGGATTAGATCAATGCAACAATTACTCCTTATATTTTAGTTATTGTTCTTAAGATCTAACCCAGAACTGAAGGGATGATGTTAACCACGGCAAAGTCACTAATTCTCCCGTGACATTAAGAGAGGAGAAACCATGTGACTGCGTCCTGTGACTCCAGGAATGTGAGAGATCGTTCAGCCGCAGCAGAGAAGCTGGTTCTCAGGCACGTTTGGCTGCTTCCTCTAAAGCAGGGGAGTCAAACTCAACCTCATCGAGGGCCACATCAGCATTATGGTTACACTCAAAGGGCCTGTTGTAACTTTAAGACTATATAAAAATACATATATAAATATTTAATATATATAAAATAATGTATCATATTACATTATTGCCTTTGCATTGGATTATTATGGGATAGGGGAATAACTTCCTAATGAACTACGTCTGAAAGCAGAAGTCTAGGGGAAATAATTGCAAGTCTCTTCAGTGAGAATGTCTCAAAATGATTTTTAAAAAAAAAGTCAAATTCTGGAGAAAAAGGCATATTTGAGATGCATTGTGGGACATGTAGTTTACAGGCAACGTGCTTCTGTAAATCGGCATGTAACCGTATAATAAACATATTATATTCTTTGCAAGCTCTTTTGGGACCGCATGAGGTGAAGTCACGGGCCGGGTTTGGCTCCCGGGCCTTGAGTTTGACACCCCTGCTCTGAAGCGTTACTGAGGTACATACAGGCCGCCATATTTAGCGGGGCTGCACATTGAGTCGTAATGTAAAAGTATACAGTGCAATGTTTGGTAAAGGCACAACGTGAAGTGAAAAGAGTACTAGGTGTTCCAACCCTTGTGTTATGTTCACATTTCGCACCCTTTGGTAATGTTCGGGTCAAATTGACCCGGGACATATTTCAGGGTTTAAAAAAAATACAGAACTAAATTCAACATGCACAATTCCTAATATATATTGTCTTTAACTCATTCCCCAACAATATAAATGAAATATATGATTAGTTTTTGAAAATACTCTTTGCCAGATCAAATTTAACAATGGAAGTGTCCATTGTTCGTTTTTTGTGATAAAAATGTAATTTATGTTAAAAAAAAATACACTGTAATAAAAACTAGGTTTACATTTTGCTCATGCTTTTCTAGGACAAATGTAAATGAAACATTTTTTCATTCATGTTTATTATTTTTAATCTGTCATATAATAATCAAAGCCCTGAAGGAAATAAAGCAATTTAACAGCAATTGAAACCCAAGAGTCCAAAAGTGTTTGGCTGTGAAATATATAGAGATGATGAAACATCCATATAAATGACATAGAACAAATATAAACACAAAGCAAATAAAAACAATTTACAGTCACTGTTCATAAAATACAGTATATCTGAAAAATATATTGATGAAGTTCTTCTAATGCATTCCACTCACTCTCATCCATTATTAGCTCCAAGGCTCTCTGAGCAGAATACCTTTTGGCCATTTCGCTGGTAGATAATTATAGTTCTGCACTACACTGTTACTACACTGTAATGTGAGGTTATGTCTCTGTTTAGTCCCTCCTCCGGCGTGCAGGTGCGAGGGGGGACAGTGCGAGAACATTTAAAATGTTTATACATTTCTGGAAGATCTAAAATGTTTATAATGTTCTAGGATAGTTTTGTCTACACACTACAAAGGGTAAACAGGATCAAACAGCTTCTCTATGCATACCATTGTGTGTGTGTGTGTGTGCGTGTGTGCGTGTGTGTGTGTGTGTGTGTGTGTGTGCGTGTGTGCGTGTGTGTGTGTGTGTGTGTGTGTGTGCGTGTGTGCATGTGTGCGTGTGTGTGTGTGTCTCTTTAGGTTGTGTGTTTCTGTATGTTTTTCTCTGTCTGTCTGCCCTGGTGTTTTATCCAGGTCGGATTGACCCGAGCCTCTTATGAAGGACATAAATGCGGGTAGGCATTTTTTCACAAGTGAAAAAAAAATAATATATATTCCACATATCCTTCACAATAAATAAGCCCCGGCCATTGAGTTTCAGGTTGGACGAAAATATCCTAATATTTGTTTGTACTCATTGAAAATGGAAATCGGGTCAATTTCACCCGAACACCACACAAGGGTTAAGTGGGATATGAGTATACGTTAGCATACTTATAGAGTAAAATAATCCATAACAATCATATATGGGTTAAAACATTAGATGTATGAAGGCTCTAGTTATGTGAAAAAGTATACTGTACACAAGTATGCTACTGAAGATACATGAATGATTACTCTGTTTAATTAAGGCAAAAGGTGGCCATTGACATGTTCATCCACTGATTAACTGCTTTCAAAACAATATGGCACCTAAATTATTCTACATCCGTTTTAAAAGGAAATACTGCACTATACTTTATATACAGTGGTGGAGGAGGTAGATCCTTTACTTAAAATACTCTACTACAAGTCAAACATATTGCCTTTGATGGTTTAAGTTTGTCATGTTGAGCCAATTTAAGATACTTTTTAAATAGTGGGTGGAGTACTACATGAAATCATATCATGTTTTCATGTGTAAAAAACACATCTAGAACATACACATCTAGTGGAGTAGCATGTGAGGGTATGATCAAATGGAAATACTCAAGTTAAGTATGTTAAAACAGTATTTAAGTACTATACTTTAGTAAATATACTTACTAGTCCACCACTGGTTATTTATAAAATGAAGTACGTCACAAACATTGGCTAGCTTACTGAAGTTAATACAAACAGGTACAAATCCAACGTAAATACACGATAAAAACATCAAATGTACATTTAACAACCTGGAAAATAGGATATACTACTAATTAAAAATAACTCAAGGTCGAAAAAAAATGTAGGTTTAAACTGAAAACCGGCCTCAAATCCTTCATTTTTAATTAATTTGTCATACAACTTTTCGGTATCCTATTTTAAATACAGTCCACTCGCGGTAAACAGAGGATTCATGACACTTTAAAAGCACGACATTCATGTTTTACCTTCATTCGGGTATCGTCATGGTGTCTCCTTTTAATGGAAGCTACTTAATGAGTTTCTTTGAAGAAGCTCCTCTGTTTGTGTTCAGTTTCTGAAGAATCTCCGCTCCGTAGAGAAAGCGGAGTTAATCTCCGCACTCACTTCCTGTTTACACCTGTCACGTAGGAGCACTGCTGTGATTGGATAATAGAGGACCAATGAGAGTGAGGTAACAACAGAGGCGGAAGATGTACTCAGGTCTTCTACTTGAGTAAAAGTACTCAGATCTTGTACTTGAGTAAAAGTAAAAGTACTCAGATCTTGCACTTGAGTAAAAGTAGAAGTACTCCGAGATCTTGTACTTGAGTAAAAGTAGAATAACTCAGATCTTGTTCTTGAGTAAAAATAGAAGTACTCAGATCTTGTACTTGAGTAAAAGTAGAAGTACTCAGATCTTGTACTTGAGTAAAAGTAGAAGAACTCAGATCTTGTTCTTTTGTAAAAGTCGAAGTACTCAGATCTTGTACTTGAGTAAAAGTAGAAGAACTCAGATCTGGTTCTTGAGTAAAAGTCGAAGTACTCAGATCTTGTACTTGAGTAAAAGTAGAAGTACCAGAGTGTAGGAATACTCTGTTACAGTAAAAGTCCTGTATTCAAAATGTTCCTCAAGTAAAAGTAGAAAAGTATTATTATCAAAATATAGTGAAAGTAGCGACAGTAAAAGTAGTCATTGTGCAGATTGGTCCATTTCAGAATAATATATATGATATGTTTTATAATGATTGATCATGAAAGTGTTCTCAAAGCTGGTAAAGGTGCAGCTAGTTTGAATGACTTTGTATACTGCAGGGTAGCTTGTGGATTTACTCCAGGTGGAACTAAAGTCTGATTTAACACTTGATTAGATTTCACATCATTCATCCACATCTGTAAAGTAAATTTAAGGTATTAAATACATGTAGTGGAGCAAAAGTACCATTTACCTCTGAACTGTACTGAAGTAGAAGTACACAGTAGCACAACATGGAAATACCCAACTACAATTCAGAGGTAAAGTATTGTTTTTTAAAGTTATATTAAGAAGCATATATCAAATATAAAAAAGTCTAGTTGGGTATTTAAAATAAAACCTATATTGCTGTTAATCTAAAGAAAAGTCAGACAAAGGTTTGGGTTTCTCTGCATTTTATTACAGTTCTGCACTTTAGACTTTTTTGCATTGCTTTGTTTCACAATGGTGGCTAATAAACATGAAGCAATGTAATAAACAACAACAGGCAGAGGGTTGCTGCAGTAAAAATAAACAACAACACACAAAACAGCAAAATCACAGCTCCAGACAGAAAGGGGTCACAGTGGGGAACACACACACATTTCTCTAAATGCAAAATGTATAAATAAATCACTTCAGTAGTAAAGCAGAAAGTCACTAACTGATGACATGTGAAACATAATAAATAAAAAAAGTCTTATAAATAGAAAAATAAACCGGTAAATAACAATATTGTAAATAAAGTGCAATTTTTCTCACACATGAAGACCAACACATTGGGTAAATGTCTGAAAATATTGTAATAAATGAAACAGTTAAAGCTCAGGCTGCAACAAAACAATAATGCATTGTGTATTAAATGGACAAAATGTACACGTCTTTCTTTTTACCTCAGGACATGTGGTGTAATGTGACGTTTATCCACAAGGTGGCGATCTATGTCCATTGTCCAATCGGAGCCTTGTGTCCCACGTTCAGGATCATTTTTCTGTAATATTTCATTTAAAAAACAACACTTAAAGGTGGGGTAGGTAAGAATGGAGAAACCAGCTGGAGTGCGCTAGAATTTGAAAATTCACAACCGTAAAAAATCTGCCACTTCCTTACAGAGCCCCTCCTCCAACACACACGAACGCGCACATGACCAATGAGGGCACGAGATAAATTTGTGCACAGATGGAAGGCTGACAGGCAGGTAGGCCATCCAGTTATTTTAGCCGGGCCGGCTCAGATGATTGGCCGTGCTTTTTACAGCGCCACGGCTTCCACAGATGATATTTCTTTATTGTCAAAGCATTTAATGTATTCATTGCTATCGGGATGTTAAGGGCATTCCATGGAATATAACAACAAGTGTTTCTGAAGTGAATTACCTACCCCACCTCGCTCTAAGATGCTCTCAATATATCTACTCCTTGCTCTGCTTTAACTGTAGGGTGCTCTGTTTTATGAAACTGGGCACTGTTGGATTGCATATTATTATTATTATTATTATTATTATTATTATTATTATTATACATTAAACACAGAAAATAAACACTGGCACTTTCCTTCACGACACACACATTTGCATAAATAGCAAAAAGTGAATCTAGCCTAAACTCTCCTCACTAACACACACTCACTTCCTAAAATATATAATTGCACATGTTTACTACGACGACGCTTTGAGACTAAAATGTGTTTATTGCAACCCTTTTTCTTCTTCTTCTTCTTCTTCACTGTAAACTCAGTCGACGAGGACGCTTCCTTGGTAGTGACATGTCCCTCCGAGTCACGTCCTTCAGAAGAGATGCAAGAATCCTTCCTAGCCTCGGAAAACGAAGAATGGTGCAACAGGCTAACAGGTGTGCGTCATATGAGAGGCCCCGCCTTAAATGGAGCGCGATTTCCGCCCAAGATTTAGGAAATTGGTCCGTGCGCAAAGCATTGTGGGGATTTTAAGACCGCGGAGTCTACACATGTGCAGCCTCGAAAATTCCCGCAACGAAGGACGTCGGCCTCGGTAGAATTCCAAGGATCCTGGACATTGGAACAGTCCTTCGGCAGCACTCGATGACGATGCTCTGGAGCAGCCTTCCTCGACATTGAGAAACACCCCGGAAGGCTACTCCAGAGCCACTTTTTCAAGCATACTAAGTCTTTGAGTCCCGCCGAAGGACTGTTCCAATATCTAGGATTATTGGAATTCTACCGAGGACTGAATCCTTCGTTGTGGGAAATGTTAAAGGCTGCACATGTCTAGATTCCGCGGTCTTAAAATCCCCACAATGCTTTGCGCACGGACCAATTTCCAAAACTCACGCTCCATTTAAGGCGGGGCCTCGCATATGACGCACACCTGTTAGCCTGTCGCACCATTCTTCGTTTTCCGAGGCTAGGAAGGATTCTTGCATCGCTTCTGAAGGACGTGACTCGGAGGGACATGTCCTAACAAGGAAGCGTCCTCGACATTGAGAAACACCCACTAAGACATTAGCATTGTTAGCTCGTTGCTAAGCGTCCCTGTGCAAGTTTATCAAATCTTCCTCATTCATTTTCCCTTATATTCAGCCCTTAATTCCATCGCTTCCATCTTTTGGTTTCTTGGTCCATTTTACGTGATGAATTCCTTCCTACATCGAGACTCTGTGTGATAACTCGACCACATGTAAAGCATTTCCACTTGTAATGTAAACGCCCACATTTTGTAAGAGATAGCAGCGCAGCATAATTTGGACAAAATAAGAAATTGTGATTTTAAATATCATTAATAAGTAATCAACCTTTTGAGCGCAGTCTACCTTTTCCAAATGGCTTTATAATAAGTCTACTGATTTTAAAGGTCCCCTATCATACTGTTTCTCATCAATATATCACAGGTCTCAGATATATCCAGAGCCTGTCCCTGATTGGCTGAAACACCAAACAGATCAATGCTGCAATGCAGCATTACCCATAATCCCCTCTGTTTCAGCCCTGTTTCCAAAGTGCTGATTCTCTGTCTGTTACTTTAGATGAAAATAAGGAGCCCCTCCCCACGCCCCTCTGAGAGAGATTTGGTTACAAAGAACTCAATAGTGCTCTAGGAGGAGATTCAGGTGATAAGGTGGGGGGGGGGGGGGGGGTGGGGTTACCTTGGTTGCTGATTGGCTAATGGTTACACAAGACAAAACATCGTTATGACATCATAAAGTTGCCAAAATCTGATCAGCTCATTTTCAGACAGGTTTTTATAGAAATGGATCAAAAAGAGAGAGAATCTTTGTTCCTGAAACTTTCAGAGTCTCTTTCCACAGAGGGGACACATGTTGATGTAGAAGAGACATGAAGAAGAGGGGACACATGTCGATGTAGAAGAGACATGAAGAAGAGGGGACACATGTTGATGTAGAGGAGACATGAAGAAGAGGGGACACATGTTGATGTAGAAGAGACATGAAGAAGAGGGGACACAAGTTGATGTAGAAGAGACATGAAGAAGAGGGGACACATGTTGATGTAGAAGAGACATGGAGAAGAGGGGACACATGTTGATGTAGAGGAGACATGAAGAAGAGGAGACACATGTTGATGTAGAAGAGACATGAAGAAGAGGGGACACATCTTGATGTAGAAGAGACGTGAATAAGTAGATTTTGCATAATAGGTGACCTTTAAGATATCCACTATTTAACTACACAAGACGTGTCAGTAAATATAAGGGCTGCACAATAATGAAAACTTAATTAAATATATTGAATATTTGAGGGAATTGCACATTTTGAAAACATTTTTCACATAAAAAATATATGAAAATGCTCAAAGTGGGATTTTTACCAAATAAGGACGTTTTATTACGTTTTTACAAACATTATTTTGCCTAAAGTATTACTCTATAAAATGGAGTTTAATTGTGCCGCCCTTATATCCAACCACACGGCAACATGTAAAACATTTCCCCACTGTTTAATTAAATATGAATTATTTAATATTCAGTGTTTATTTAAATGAAAATGTTATAAATCCTGCATTATGTAAATAAAATCTACAATTATAGGCATATTTAAGGAGAAAAGTGATGCAGTTCTGTAGGATTAAGGATACTAATATTATCAAATGTAAACGTTCAATCATAAAAATCCTTATAGACGAGCAACACCTACGTCACTTCCGGGCAAAAAGTACGGCTTTCATTTGAATGGCGGTCGATGCAAATTCTGAAGTTTTTGCCAATCCGATCAGAAATGTAAGAAAACCGTGGATTTTCTGATCTTCAAAGAGCCCGGTTACGATGACCAGACAGGCAAACAATTACATTCAATCTTTCAACCGACGATCAGGCTCGATATATGGTTAAATATAGCAGTTGGCGATCAATGTCCACAGATGAGAGTAACATCTACGTCACTTTACGGCCCCGCCCACTTTTGGGGGAAATAACGCTGTCATTTGAATGGCGATCGAGCCTGAAGCCACAGAGCTCTTCTGTTACTGTCCTTTCTTCTTAGAGGAAGTCCAGAAACGCTGAACTCTGGATTTTTTTTTATGTTTGAGGTGCAATAAACGACAAAGCAGCTTGTTGAAATTATAAAAGTATTATTTTCCGCCTCGCTCATGAGAGTAACAGCTGGCGAAATTACAGCCTCGCCTACTGATTTTAATTTAACCATATATCGAGCCTGATCGTCGATTTCAAATGATTGAATGTAATTGTTTGCCTGTCTGGCCATCGTAACCGGGCTCTTTGAAGATCAGAAAATCCACGGTTTTCTTAAATTTCTGACTTCAGAATTTGAATCGACCGCCATTCTACTGACAGCCTTGTTTTCCCCCAAAAGTGGGCGGGGCCGTACTTTTCACCCGGAAGTGACGTAGGTGTTACTCTCATTTTAGGGTTTATTTTATGCATACAAACATGCTATCATTTTAAAATGAATAAATACTTATCACTGGATGCCTAAAGAAATACATTGAGTGTAACTTAATTCCTTAACTTTAAGATTAAGGAATCTATTTTGGTGTGTTTTTACAACTTAAATATATAAGAATGTATTAGGAAATGGGGGGGAAATGCATTATATATTGCATTTAGCTGTAAATAAAGCGGTTTATTCGAAAATGCGGTTGTTATTATGGAGTCAGCTAATGTAATCAAGTAAAAAAGCTTTACATGTTGTCAAGTTATTCATTACAGAGCCTAAACTCTTTTTTGAAAACGGTGTGTTGTTCCTTTAAAATATGGACTAAATGAATGAAATATGATAAATGCCTTAGGTTAATAAAGTAACCTGCTAACAGTTTGAAGAGTTGTTCACAGTGTTCTCCACCTGAAGGTCTGCTTTTTCTTTTTAAATATTCCATCATTTTCCATGTACAGTGTCAGACATGCATTGAGACGTATGCATTGTTTCCTCTATATATATTTAAACGACACATTGAACACACACAGGCCTACAGTAGGATCCAAAATGGCCGACGCTTCTTCACGAGTCGGCTATTTGGTTTTCAGGCGTTTCTGTTTCTCCGCCTCCACTCAGAGTTAATTGATATGTCAGAGTGATGCTACAGTAGAAGGCACTATGGAGGGGATCTGTCTCAATGCTGTGTGTGTGAACAGAGATACCATGCTGTTATTTTGAAAATCCACGTCGACAGCAAGGGAGACATGCGCCAATCAATGCTAAGATATAAGTAGGGACCAATCTTTACTTTTAGTAGTGTCTCTACTTTAAAGAGTCCTCTCCTGCTGATGTTCAGGTGTATATCAGTATGTAGTGTCTCTACTTTAAAGAGTCCTCTCCTGCTGATGTTCAGGTGTATATCAGTATGAAGTGTCTCTACTTTAAAGAGTCCTCTCCTGCTGATGTTCAGGTGTATATCAGTAAGTAGTGTCTCTACTTTAAAGAGTCCTCTCCTGCTGAAGTTCAGGTGTATATCAGTATGTAGTGTCTCTACTTTAAAGAGTCCTCTCCTGCTGATGTTCAGGTGTATATCAGTATGTAGTGTCTCTACTTTAAAGAGTCCTCTCCTGCTGATGTTCAGGTGTATATCAGTATGTAGTGTCTCTACTTTAAAGAGTCCTCTCCTGCTGATGTCCAGGTGTATATCAGTATGTAGTGTCTCTACTTTAAAGAGTCCTCTCCTGCTGATGTTCAGGTGTATATCAGTATGTAGTGTCTCTACTTTAAAGAGTCCTCTCCTGCTGATGTTCAGGTGTATATCAGTATGTAGTGTCTCTACTTTAAAGAGTCCTCTCCTGCTGATGTTCAGGTGTATATCAGTATGTAGTGTCTCTACTTTAAAGAGTCCTCTCCTGCTGATGTTCAGGTGTATATCAGTATGTAGTGTCTCTACTTTAAAGAGTCCTCTCCTGCTGATGTTCAGGTGTATATCAGTATGTAGTGTATGATGTTCAGTTATCATTTAAATACTCTACTAAATGACCATCCTCAATGAAGGTTTTCTACTTTTAATGGATTTTATTTACAGTGCAGTCAAAATTAAACGATAGCTTGTTGTTTGTCATTTGTTAATATGCAGATGTGTTTTACACGAGAGTTAGCAAGTTGTCTCTCTCTTCACACAAACCCCATTGCTCAGATCTACCTCCATATCTGGGCGTCTCTTTTTATCACGAGTGATTTTTGGAGCTGCGAATGTTTCCTCTGTCGGCCATGTTCACAGTCGCCTGCCCCCCCCTTCGCCCCCCCGCAGACGCCCCCTCTGCCTTCCCCACGTTCCCCTTCTTCTCCTCGCTCGTCTTCATCACGTTATCTTTCCCTCTCACCCCCTCCTGCGCCCCCCCCTTCAGCACGGTTTTGGCCACGGTGGCGAGCTGAGTGACGAAACTGGCTTTCTCTCCGGGAGACATGGGGCGGGGTTTATTAGAGGAGGGGGAGGAGGGGGAGGTGGGATTCTCCTCCAGGACCTCCAGGTGCGCCCTCTCCTCCTTCCCCCCCCGGTAGCTGTTGGACACTTTAGATCTGAGAGGAGCCTGGGCGGGAATCGGTGGAGCGGGTGCTTTAGTTTTGACCGTTTCCGCAGCTTTTTCGCCGCTTTCTGAGCCTTTTCGTAGCTTCGGTTGCTCGGCAGCTTTCTGAACGTTCCCTTTCTCCTCCTGAGCTTTAGCCACAGCTCCACCGTCTGTCTGCTGCTTACTGTCTTGTTGTTGCACACCCTTTGAAGTTGCATTTATCTCATCCCTACCCTTAGAGTCCGCCGACTCAGCACTTTTTGGAGCCTTCTCCCCCGAGTTCTGCTTCTCCTCCGCAGCCGGATTTGACTTTTCCGCTGCTTCACTTTTCTTCAACACTTCAGCTTTTGATATTTTACTCACAGCACTCTCTCTCGACGGGATGAGAGTGTCCCGACTCAGCGGAGACTCCTGCCTCCCCATCCTCCTGATGGGCTTCGGCCCTCCGATCTCCATGGGAGGAGAAGGTGAGGAAGACGGTGAAGGTGAAGGTGGAGCTGGTCCGTTCTCTCCCTCCATTTCTAGCAGACTCTGCAGGCTGTGTTCGCAGTGAAAAGAGTCTCTTCTGTAGTCGCCGTGCGCCACCTCCAGGCTGTGTTTACGCAACGAAACCCCGCCTGTAAGAGGGGAAGGCGAGGATGACGATGAGGAGGAGGAAGGTAGATTCGCCCCGAGTTTCTCCGCCGATTGCACCCGCTGCAGGAGAGGGGATCGCGGCGGCTCGGCGCTTTTCGGTCGAGGGCGAGAAACGGGAGGAGAGGAGTGAAGTTTTGCGGGAAAAGTCTGCGTTGTGTTGGAGCTTCCCACCGTGTGACCAGAGAGAGGGGGAGGAGAGGAGGTGGTGGGGGAGGGCGTGTGAGCCAGGGGGGAGAGAGGGATGTTTCCGGCTGATTTACAGCGAGCGGAGCGGTACTGACGGTGCAGTTTTGGGGAGAGGCCGTGCAGCGAGCTGGGTCTCATGTGGTGGGAGGAGGAGGAGGCGGCAGCTGGGGAGTTGGGGGTGCTGGAGGCCGGAGAGCTGCTCTGAGAGGAGGTGCCTGAGGGGGGAGAGAGGGAATAACGGTTATAAAATAATAATCACTTACTGTCATGGAGAAAAAAGGACTGCGATGAGCAACATCCTGAATATGCCTTTATATACTTTTAAATACCTCTGTGTAACGTATTATGCTTTTATATACGTCGATAAACCTCTATACACACATTCAAACACACTAATGCACATCGACCTACATCTAAATATACCTTCATATATCTATATATAACTTTATAAACACACATTCATACACACTTATCTTTGTATATCTCTATATACTTCTATATACATTTCAAAGTCCCGGCTGAATAGTAGCAATTCCGCTCAAATATTATCTGTGTTTATTTTTGAGCTACCAAAATGTTGATGGTGGGGCTATATAAAGCATGACATCAATACATAATAAATACAATTAAAAAAAATGCCGTCAACAGACAAAGAAATATATATATTTATATTCAACAGATTTTCATTGGCTAACAGAAACACTGGACTGACACCGACACCGGCCTACTGTACTGTGCCGTGAATGGATGTATTCTAAACTCAACACAAAAAGTAAGGACGTGTGTGTTTGGTAGACTGCTTCTTTGTTGCATCAACGCTTTTTGGCAATACTCCATCCATCCAATGCTTGTTCCTCACAACATGTTTAAGGTATAAGAAAACAGGTTTTCCAATCGTATAAGATTCATTGCCAAGAAGCATTGTTACAAGAAAGAAATCCAAATCCAGCACCAGACACGTTTTGTACGCTGCTATGGACAGTCTTGCACTAATGTACATTCTCAAAGATATTGAAGTGACTGTTATTTTGTAAATATTGATTGTTGTGCTTTTATTTAGGTCTTAATTTGTGCATACAGTATGTACCTATATACACAATCAACAAATGTGTCTGTTGCTTGTGTACAGGGGCGCACATAACTTTCTTAGTGAGTAACTCAAATGAGTACCAGGAGACAATGTTTGGTACTCAGGGCTGCAGTGCCCACGCAAGGTTATGTGTTCAGCCCCTCTGTTTCGCGAACGTCGACAGGGGGGGGGGGGGTCGGGCTGTGTTGGTGGGGGTGTGGTATTGAACGTCGACGGGAGGGGTGGGGGCTAGTGGAGCATGGGCGTGGAACTCGTGCTGGAAGTTGTGGCACAATTCCGTTGTACACACCGACGTTACCAGCAGCCCCGTCAGTGCGCACGGCGACCGGCTCTGTCGTCCAGTGGAAATGCTTCACAAGTCTGCCGGTACGCAAATGCGCTTAGTGAGACAAGAGACGGTACGCATTTCAGATGTTTGCCGCGCATGCGTACCAGTTATGTGCACCCTTGTATATATAGGTATATACATATTTTTATATATTTGTATTCTTTTATTCAGGATTGTGGGAAACAGTATTTCGATCTCTCTGTCTGTACACACAAACTGAAAGATTGACAATAAAGTTGACTTTGAGTACTGACCCAGGTAGGGGGGTTCGGTGAGGTTGGAGCGGTAACTCTGGGTGGGGGACCGGGCGGAGAGGCTGTGGGTCGGGGAGCCGGGCAGACTGTCTCCAGAGGACAGAGAGCGGTTCAGAGAGGAGAGGCTGCGGCTGGTGTGGAGCAGGTTCGACTGTTTGGTGATCTTCCTGAACAGAGAGCTGCGCTTCTTCCTGAGAGACGAACAGATATGATTGGTTGAGAGGAATGAAGGTATTAAAATAATGAAACTGAAAATAAATAACTAAAATCAAGTCAGAGGATAAAAAATAGTACATTAAAAAAAATATTAGAATAATAAATAGGCAAATAAAATAAAAACATAAAAATAAATATATAAAAATAATAGATAAGCTAATAAATAAAACAATTATTTATTCTAGTTTAAAGCATTGCAGTAACGCACTCTTGCCCCTCCTTGGCTCCCGTCCTCTTGCTTCGCCGCGCCATCTTGGATTTATAGCTGGACTTCCGAGCGGGACCCACTTTGATGGAGGTGTTCTCGAATGGAGTCGTTGTCACCGTCACTTTGCTTCCACTCTGCAGAATACATACAAATGAACCACATTTTATCAGTACCGTTCATTTCAGCCGTCTTGTACACACATCCTTTACTCAAGTAGAAGTACAGATACTCGTGTTTAAAGTACTCTGGTGAAAGTAGAAGTACTGACTAAACTTCTTTACTCAAGTCAAAGTAAAGAGGCTTTGAAATGTACTTCAGTAAAAAGTACCCATAACTAGCATCTGTTTTAAAGAGTACCTGACCTCCCTTTATATTAATAGAACAATAATGTCATTGTTAGCTAATGAATGTTTCCATGGTGACCAACGGCAACATGACAACGTTTCCATTGGTCCCTCTTCTTTAGAGAAGACCAGGAAATAATGGATACACAGATCGTGTTCAAATCAATAGGCACCAGTGTTGGGACTACTACTGTAACGCCTTTATTTTTGGCAGTAACTAGTAGCTTACTCTAACGCGTTATTTTTTAAATTCAGTAACTCAGTTACCGTTACTACATGGTGAGTTACTCAGTTATTGTTTGTATATAGTCTCGGCTCCCAGACGTTGGTGAGCGGCGCCAACAGCGAGGCGAACAGAGAGGAGAACTGTACTTAAGTACTTGAGTAAATGTACTTAGATACTTCCTGTGTCACATGCGGAGACGCGCTGTGGGCGTGTTTGTGTTTACTAACAAGACTATCATGGCGGCAGCGGAGCTCAAGTCGAGTTTCTCCGCCTGGAGATTGTTATGTATGTGTCACATTAGGTGTTAGTTTTGGGATGTGTGAACCAGATACAGTTGTGTTGTTGTGGTGTTGTCATGGGAGCGTATGCAACAACGTGTTAGATAAAGGGTCAACCTAAATGTCGTAGTCCATAGTCTTATATACACAACAGAGATATTCTCCCTATTTCACTTTTGTCGAGCACAAAGAAAATAACGTTTTAGTTAAATGTAAGTTGTGTCTTGGTGGGTCAAAGATCCTATCTACTGCCCAAACAGCAATTCAAATCTGTTGAAACATCTGCAGAAACAACATGCTGGGACGAAGCTAGTAGCTAAGACCACAGACCCAGACTCATCCGACGCCACTCCACCTCCACCTGAGCAACAGCGGCTGTTTTTGAACCGAGGGACTGCTAGCCAGGGAAAAGTTGATAAAGCCGTTGCACGGTATGTTGTAGAACACATGCCGGCTATGTTGTAGAACACATGCCGGCTATTTCTACTATTTCTACTATTTCTATTTCTTGATCAACAGATTGTATTATTCTCCAATGCAATAACAGTACTGAAATGAAGGCTATAAGGGCATTAATGGGAGCCCTTTTGTTAAGTAACTAATGTTACTTTTTGGTGTAAGTAATCAGTAAAGTAACTGAGTTACTTTTGAAATGAAGTAACTAGTAATGGTAACTAGTTACTGGTTTTCAGTAACTAGCACAACACTGATAGGCACGCAATGACTCTAAAGCACATGTGTCAAACTCAAGGCCCGGGGGCCAAATTAGGCCCTTGGTGAATTTAATTTCGGCCCGCAAGATAATTTCTAATTACTATTAGATCTGGCCCGCCGGTATATTGCACGCACACCTTCACTCCATCCTAAGGGTCTCCTCAGCTCAGAGCCTGAGCCCAAACATTGATGAACTTGCACCCAAGATGATTTGATGTTTCCTTCTGCACTTTCTCTCTCACGACAACAGGGCATGTTTGGTTTCTCTTTGAGGGAAATAGTTTTGTTGAAGCTGTTGTTGGCCTGTGGGAAAATGTAATCATAAGAAATGACTCTGGAAAAGCTGCAGATAGAGCCATAAGAAATGAATGCAACTCATTATTTAATGTTTAATGTTGTTTTTATAGGCAATCATTTAAGCTTTGTTAGTTCCAGGTTTAATATGTGCAATAAGTTCATTTCAATAAGTTCTGCAATAAACATTGAATCAGTCCGGCCCTCGTCTAGTACCCATTTTTTTATTTTGGCCCACTGTGTATTTAAGTTTGACCCCCCTGCTCTAAATAATAATGATCACGCCACAAAACACACATTCAAACTAAAGTAACCAGCCTGTTTGGAAAATGTAAGAAGTAGAAAGTACAGGGATTTGTGTTCAAAATGTAAGAAGTCAAAGTAAAAAGTCGTCAGAATAAGTAGTGGAGTAAAGTACTGATACTAGAAACATGTACTTAAGTACAGTAACAAAGTATTTGTACTCCACTACTTCCCACCTCTGATTTAAGTAGATAAGGATTAGATGTGTGTTCCTCACCTTCAGGATGAGCTCTACCACCTCCGTGTGGACCAGGCCGTGGACTGACTCTCCGTTCACATGAGTGATCAGATCACCGGCGCTGAGTCCAGCTTCCTGAGCCGGACCTCCGTCTTCAACATGCTGTGGTTAGAACAAAAGGACTTCATGAAACACATTTACACAACTACCAGAAATGCATTTTATCTAATGGGGCTGGTGAGACAAAGAAAAACATATATTAACTCTGGAAGAAACATCTCAGCTCTGCATTTGATTCTACTAATTAATTGGAATTTCATCAAAATCCCAATATGGACTAGTGCCTTTATGCAAATTGCAGTATGCACATATTCAAGGCAAAATATGTGAACATATTTGAATGAAGTACTGTGGAGCTGCAGAGAAATCCTGGTATTCTACAACCTAAATAAAAAAATCCTTAATATCGTAATTGCAGTATAAGTTAATACGATCACAATCAGTTATTTTTTCCAAATTATGCAGCCCAACGTAGTATTTAGCTGATAACTAAATAAAAACGATGAAATCAATTACCTATGGTGTTCCACAGGGCTTTATACTCGGTCCGCTCAGTTTTTTATAAATCATACAGGCTTCTGCTTAGCCATATATTACAACTAGGGCTGTCAAGTTAACGCGTTAATAACGCGTTAATACTACAATTAGCGTTAACAATTTTTAACGGCACTAATTATTTTAATGCATGTGCATTTTTTGTCCTCGTCCGCCCCGTAGTTTCAGAGCGCATCGACTTTAAAATACTCTATAATCTATACAATCGAAGCACACTGCTGATGCCGACAGCCCGCTCCTGCCGCCCACTTGCGGCAGACCATACTTGAAAGTGTGCGGGGGAGACGCCTGGACACGTCTACGAGCAGCAAACTTTAATGTTCAGAGGTTGTTGTGTTTAATATTCATGGGAATATTTGTCGTTGTTCAAATGATAATAAACAAACATTTGCATAAAGCATATTTGTCCACTCATATGATGATAAGAGTATTCAAAACTTGAAAAATATCCCTCTAAGGTACATTTAGAACAGATAAAAAATGTGCGATTAATTTAAGATTGATCGCGATTAACTATTTTAATCGACTGACAGCCCTAGTTACAACACTGTGTTTCAAAGCTCTGCATCTTAAAGTCCACTCTGCATCTATCTGAATATTTTTCTGAGTCAAGCTAGCATTCCTCCTGCTTTTTTCCAAATTGAAAGCCTACCAAAAGTGACTTTACATTCTAATAAACCTGTTTTTCATCGGCCTGCCCTCCCCACATCCTGCTTCCCTCACACATTTAGCTGTATATAATAAAGTTGATTATGGCTCCTCCTCCTCCTCTCTTACCCAGACCATGTGATGCACGCTGAACACGTCGCTGTCTCCCATGTAAACTCTGATGGCTCTCAGGGTGAAGCCATACTTCTTCCCCGCGCGGTGGATGATGATGGGGGAGTGCAGCACGTTCACCATGGGGGAGTAATCTCTGCTGGGGGAGGAGTCTCGGGAGGAGGGGTTTGAGGAGAGGGAGCGAGGAGACATGGGGCTCGCTAAGGGGGAGGCGACGTGTTGCTCCACTGAGGAGAGAGAAAGGAGGGAGATCAGGTTAGATCACAGGATTTATTTCTAAAAAGGGAAGGGGTTTTCTGTCCCCTCCTTAAATAACTTTGGCTAAATTGACTGTGAAGGCCTTTTTGTCATAATTGTGGCTCGGTAGCAGTCATATGTTATGCGATATATCTTGCCTAATATTTAAAGAACAAACACAATACAAATAGAATTGCAAAGCTTTCCAACAGTGAATACATTGTGAAAAAAATACATACATTTTTTTTATGACTGCAAACTTTGATGGCATGTTTCTTATTATCAAGGCTCGGTAGCAGTCATTATGCTTTGTGAAATAATTGGCTTAATATTGTGAGAACAAAACTATAGAGATAGAGTTGAACGCAAATAATATTTTCTTTCAAACAACGTTTTGGCTGATTTAGATCAGATTAGATTTATTTCATTTTTTGTCACAGTATATGTTATAAGGATTGCACATGAACTACAAATCTAATACAAATAGTAAGAAAATCTAATAAAAAATAAACAGTTCATATATACATATCAACAGTAGATAGACTATCTAAAGACTACACATTGTTAAATAGACAGAATAAGTTAGGATTCTCTAAAATAGACCAATCTACTACTACAAATATATATTTATAATAAAATACAATATAAAAGTGTGCCAAGCAGTTGCAGTTTTGTAAAAAAATATTTTAAAATGTAAATGCAGTGAGGTAGTGTTTGTACAATATGTGCAAAATGTTCAGGGTTATTCGAAGAGTCATTTTAATAGAGCGTGTCATATGTATTGCTAACCTGCAGGAATGATGACGGACAGAGCCGTAGCAGAAGCAGATTTGATGACTTTAGCTCCCGGTCGTGAGCTGTTTTTCTCTCCCTCAGAGAGCTGGTGGTGTCGGACCCTCCTCAGCACCAGGTCAGTCGCGGCCCCTCGAGGCCCCTGAGGGTCCGGGAGACCCAGAGCAGGAGCATTACTGCCTGGGAGAGGCAGCGGAGCATCAGCAGGTCTCAGAACCTTATCTGAGAGGTACAGTGAGAAATAAAACCCAACGATGAATCACTCTTGATATAAAATGTGATCGAATATTTAAAACTTCCAACCTGATCTGACATGATCGCATCACACCAGGAGCCTCCTCCTTTCTCGATATTTAGTATGGGTTTGAATACTCTACATTCAGAATTTTAACATGAACGTTTCACATCCTAAGAACTGATCTCAGGTCTCCCAAATACAGGTTTGAAACTTCAATCTTGATCTGACATTAAGTATTTTATTAGGGGTGTGATTTTACATTTACTGAGATGTAGATGTTTGAATACACTCAATTCAAAATGTCAACACGACAGAATTTCCCATCCTCCAAAAAACAAAAAATGCAAAAAGAATGAACCTATATGAAAAATGGTTGTCATCAAATAATATTACATGCCCACTCAAACAAACAAACAAAAACATCTCCACCACCCACCGACTGCCGCTGTGAGCCCGTTGCTGTCTTTAAGGGCTGATCTCAGGTCTCCCTCCAGAGAGGCCCCTCTGTTCTTCAGAGAGAGTCTGCTGGGCGGCGGCAGCTCAGAGTCCGTCTCCAGAGGCGAGGCCAGGCGGTGGGAATCCATCAGAGCGGAGAAACGCCTCCGAGCCCCTGAGGGGGGGCTGGAGTCGCTCTCATAGAAGGACGACTCGGAGCAGGACAGGCGCTTCCTGGGGAACGCAAGGTGGAGAAAGTACTCGGATTAAAGTACTAATACCAAACCGTAGAAATACTTTGATAGGATAGATGCTTCCTGAGAAAAACAGACGTACTTAGGTATAAGTATTTGATATTAAAGACATCTATCAGGATAGACCGAAATTGCTCAATTAACTCGATAAATAAATGGTAGCTTCTCTTTGACATGAGTATAGTGGTACGTGTATTTAACATAGAAACAATTAAAACGATATATTATATTTGTATTGGGCTGGTCCCACAATTTATAGCATAGCCAAGATGGCGGTCGTTTTTGACTATTTTACGGTACGTCCACACGGTTCCGTCTCGTGCTTCAACGGAGACGCTTCCCATTCCCTTTGAATGGGGTGACGTCACGCTTCACCGAACTGCATTGTGGTTCCGTGGCTTTGCCTCCGTTGCTCGCTTCGAAAGTTGAGAAAAGTTCAACTTTTCAAGCGTCGACGGAAGCGTCAGCCAATCAAATCATATGCCAGTACAAGCTTTAGCCAATCGAACCGCGTGCTTCTGTGTCCGGGGCGGGAGATTCATGTGATTGGTTGTTGGTCAGACACGCCCACCGGCAAGCTTCAACGCGACGGAACCGTGTGGACGTACCGTTAGAGTGTTACGACTCCACCGTCGGCATACTCATAATGCATTTTGCAATACTTTGCATTGGAACGCACTGAAACAGCAAATGTAATAAAAAAGCAGAGGAATTGAGACACTCTCACATCTCAGGGCTGCCGTAACAACTCTTTTGAGAAGAGCAAAAAACGTCTTTTCTGGAGTCTTTCTCAGACTCATTTCCTCTCCATGTGACAGCGTGTGTCTGCACTCACATCTCCGGGGAGCCGGTCCTCCAGCTCTTGTCTCGCAGCGTCAGGCTGCCCAGACTCTCTCTCTTGGCCACTCGGTCCTCTCGGGGAACTTTGTGTTCTCGGAGCGTCACCCCGGGGTGTTTCTGCTCCAGCTGAGACAGGTGCTCCATGCTGCTGTACACCTGCAGCACACACAACAACACACTGAGGGGTTATTCAAAACGTTCTGTTATCTCGTGGCAACATTTCTAATCAGGGTCCCTCGATTCAATAAAGTCAGACTGAAGCATCCTTTGTGCTCCAGTCGATCCTCTCAGTAAATACAGAGGTAGATGGACTGTACCTATAGAGCGCTTCATCCAGTCTTTACGACCCCTCAAAGCTTTACATACTACATGTCATTCACCCATTCACACAGAGCAGTGCACCTTACTCTAGGACCTAACATTCACACCCCGTTGGCCATCGGGAGCAACCCAGGGTTAAGTGTCTCGCCCAAGGACACATCGACATGTTGACTGCATGGGCATCGAACCCACTCCCTCGCAGCCCAAAGCACGCTGAAGGTTCTTTGAGCAGGTTTGCTCTCACTGATCGTGCCGTTATGTTAAATGTTTGTTTTCCATGTGTTGAGTCTTGATATCTGTCTGTTGATGTTACACATGGAGCTGCTGTGATGCAAGAAGCATTTCAGACTTGATCTGAACATTAAAGTATTATCGTATCGTCCCTGTCTATAGAGGGAGGAGTGAGGCAGCACATGCATGAAACACAATCTTAGTAAATCAATTCATCCTTTTAATGCTCGAAGGAAT
This sequence comes from Notothenia rossii, assembly GCF_949606895.1. Lineage (NCBI taxonomy): Eukaryota > Metazoa > Chordata > Actinopteri > Perciformes > Nototheniidae > Notothenia > Notothenia rossii. The sequence continues at coordinate 4,504,984 of NC_136906.1, forward strand.
GGCAGTGAGTGAGCACCGCGAGTACAGAAACCTCCCTTGGACCAGGTACCCGCTATAAAACACCAAGGAGATATGACGTGTCTCAAGATTAAAGATTCAAAGTCTTTATTGTCAAATCCACCATAGCTGCGGTAGTTTTGGAGAATCTATAATAGTATATAACATATACTAATATACATAAGACATAATGTACTTGGGCGACTGTGGCTGCGAGGGAGTGCGGTCGTCTTTCAACCAGAAGGTTGTGGGTTCGATCCCAGCCCATGCAGTCAACATGTCGATGTGTCCTTGGGCAAGATACTTAACCCTGAGTTGCTCCCGATGGCCAACGGGGTGTGAATGTTAGGTCCTAGAGCAAGGTGCACTGCTCCGTATGAATGGGTGAATGACATCAAGTATGTAAAGCTTTGAGGGGTCTTAAAGACTGGATAAAGCGCCATATAAGTACAGCTCATTTGCATAAACAATAAATGTGCGAGTTAATGTAGATATACTCGGATGCTGCCATGTTTTGCAATTTGAACTGTGTAGCGTTGTCTCAAAGCTAACCCTGTTAACTATCTTGCATACTCAATACTGTGGACAATCCCCACAGGAGCAACTTGGGGTGAAGTGTCTCAGGGACACAACGACATGCTGACTGCAGTGGGGTTTGAACCTGCTGTGACCCCCTGATCCCAACACCAACACACAGCCCACTGCACCACACGCCTCCCACCACATCCAAGTACTAGTAGTGCATTTAAGCATACTTATACTTTCAAAATAGCAAACGTAAGTTAAGAAGTACTCGATTTGAGACACGAAAGGGTGACATAATACCGGACCCATATCTTGCAGTGTAAATCGTAAACATCTTACAATACTTCAAGATTCTTTAATGAAACACCTTTATGACCACAATTTCCATCACAGAAGATACAAAGAGAAGTTTTAACATGAATGTCTGGTCTGACCTTGCTGAAGCGAGGCGAGCAGGAGGAGAAGCGATGGATCTCCACCGGCTCGTCGTCGTTGGTGTCGTCCTCATCGTACGACTGAACGTGGTGGTAGCGCTCAGATCGGGCTGGGGACGAAACATCGCAGCGTTACCATGGGAACGTATTTAGAAATGAATACGTTATCTTTCTCTATGTGCTGCATTCTCACTGTCGAAGTAGCTGGTGTCCTCCTCTGACTCCAGGTGAGGGATGAACTCTGCTTTCTGTCTCAGCAGGCTGTTCCAGTTCACCTCGGTGAAGAACGAGTGCTGCCTCACTTCAAACGCTCCTCCTAGAGAGAGGAAGAGGAGAGGAAGAGGAGAGGAAGAGGAGGGGAAGAGGAGAGGAGGAGCAGAGGAGGAGCAGAGGAAGACAGACAGAGGCATTTTGAGTGGGACAGAAGTCGACTTCTTTAGGTGAAGCTGAATCTGTGAGCCTACAGGCAGATATTCAAGGTCAGTGAAACACAAACACGTTTTCCAGTGGGTACTTTTGCAGATGCCAGGGATTAGTCATAACCAGTGTTGGGACTAACGCGTTACAAAGTAACTGAATGGGAATAGGTAACAAAGTAACGCGTTACTGTAACGCAACTACTTTGTGTGGTAACTAATAGCGTTACTAGTTACCTATTCCCATTCAGTAACGCCGTTATAGTTACTGTGATTTAAATGGGTGCGTTACGGCGTTACATGATGTGATGGAACTGAACCGAATCTCCCTGCCGATGTAACTTACAGGCGAACACAGCGATGTCCTCTCACAGCACCATGGAAAAGTGAGAGTGACCAGAGAGGAGTGATGATTGGTTAACGCGGGGTAACATTTCAGGGTAAGCCAATCAGAGACAGAGTTGGGCGGGTCTTGCCTTATGGGGAAAATACACAGACACGAACACTTGCTAATGCTAACACACACACGGCAACGCTCACCACCAGCACACACACACACACACACACACACACACACACACACACACACACACACACACACACACACACACACACACACACACACACACACACACACACACACACACACACACACACACACACACACACACACACACACACACACACACACACACACACACACACACACACACACGTATCAGCGAGAACAGCAGCGCATTTACAAATAACCACTATTTTCAATTTGTGGAGATAAAGGATGCAACAAATATTACGGTCAAATGTAAACTGTGTGCCGGACAGAAAGCATTGTCTCACTGTGCCACAGAACAACGAAAACACTTGTATTTTTATTGTTATTATTTTTAAAGTAAAGTAACTTGTTACTAGTTACTTTTATAGTTTAGTAACTAATACAGTAACTAGTTACTTTTTGAGAGCAGTAACTATAACTATTACTTTTTAAAAGTAACTTGCCCAACACTGGTCATAACATTGTAAAGAAGCTCAGGTAGTTAAAAATATAATTTGAAAGAAACGTCAAAAAATGCATTAAGTAGAGAGCCAAAGAAAACCGGTTAGCAGACGAGCAGAGAGCGCTAAACATTCAGCTATATGGTTGAACTTGTTTACTAAAAAAACAAAAAAATTGTTGGAATAGTTAACTAAAAATAACGGCTAGAAATAACATTTTTTTAAATAGTTAAATTAAAAGCACAACATTGCATTTCAGAAACCACTGATCTAAGCCAAAACAAACCGGGGATACAAATGAAAAGGGACTCTGGAAGGTGAACCAAGATGGAAGTCGACTTATTCACGTCTGTGAGCATACAGGCAGGAAGAGAGTTAGTGTTTAAGGTCAGTGACTCTGGAACAGGGGGAGAGGTATGCACCAACTACCAGCTTGTTCTTGTCCAAGGGGTAGCAACATAAAAGCATCTGACCTGTTCCCAGCCGGCCCAGAGGGTTGGTCTGCAGCAGGGAGGAGATCAGGTGCTGAGCGTCAAACGGGAGGGACTCGTCTCCTTCAGGCCACACGATGTCATCTGCAGGAGACGGGAACATTGGGAAAAATTGATCTTTTTAGAATAGCCTTTCCCTAGATTTAAAAAAAAAAAAAAACACTCGTTGCCTTGCCAGCGTAAACATCGCCGCTTTTATTTGGTTGTTTTGGTTCAACCATTTGACTCTGGAGCACTTTGAGTTTTGTTTACTCAAATAAAAAGTGCGCTTATAAATAAAATTGATTATTATTCAAAAGGGGAGAAAAGTGTGTTCAATAATACTTGTAGGAGTAAAGTATTTTACTTCATAGTACTTGTGGGGGTAGTTTCAGTAGTACTGAGTCCAACAGGATCAATCTCACGAAGAACTAATGGCAACAAAAAAGAATTCCCTCATCAAACTTAGCAGAAGTGGCTTGATTTTGTTCTCAGCTGGGGACTTTGACAGAGGATTTCTAAAAGAATACACAGTAAAAGTATTTCAATGTATTGTTAGTTGTAGGCTAACTAATACAAATTCAAACTGTATCAACTTCATTAAGAACTAATGGTAACATTATATTTGTATCATTCATCAAAGATAGCAGAAAAACATGCATTATGTAACCAGGGGACTCTGACAGCGGATTACTCACACACAGTAAAAGTACTTCATTTTATTTCTGGTAGAAGTCAAACTAGAACCGAGTCCAACAGAGTCAGTTTCCTTAAGAACTTGTGGTAACAAATATTTGTTTCACTCGTCAAATATAGCAGGAATAATGAAGAGCAGCTGATTTCAAAAAACAAACTCGAGAGGCGGCTGAGTGACCGCAGTGCAGAATCGCTGTATAGTTTAAATCTCCTAACAATGATGTCCATTTTAGACAGAGGTTTATTATATTTACAGCCCTTAGTAACATCCATTCTCTGGGCTCGATATGTGTTTTGGCCGTTTTCGCTGTGATCGCTAAATTCCCCTTGTTTATAATAATCACCGTTCCTTCAGCAGGATACTGTAGTGATTCAAAATGTGATTTTAGCAAACGAGTGCTTTTGTTTTGAAATCACTTCCGTGAGTTTGGCCCCGCCCCTCGCTCCAATGACCATTAGACCATTTAGTAAGGTGAAAAGCAAAAAGGCCTCTCGAACGCTCTTCCGTTTACGTGTTTAATAAAGAAAAACAATTGGACGGTAGATACACGGATTGGGAGTGAGCTGGGGAAGGACACTTTTTGTTGACCGCATACGGAATAATATACTGGACTGGAAACAATTGTATGTTTGCTTGTTTCGTTTGCAAATACAAGGTCAAACGCATACCAGTGGAAAGACTGTTTTCTTGCGCGTCAGACAATGTTTTCCTCTTGTTTAGTCACGGCGCTTTGTTTGGATTACTACAGCCGCAATAAGACTCTTTAAAGTGGCTGTTAATGGCTCCAACTCTCTCTAACTTGAGTCCCTCACCTGTGATGACCTGTCCGAACAGTTCCTCCGGAGTGTCTCCAAAGAAAGGCACGCAGCCCACCAGGAACTCGTACAGGATGATGCCCATCGCCCACCAGTCCACCGGCTTCCCGTAGCCCTGCCGCAGGATCACCTCGGGGGCGATGTACTCCGGGGTGCCACACACCTGGAGCACAGGAAACACTCTTTATGCTATCAGTCGTTTCATTCATGTACCACTTTACCTCCTGTGAATTATGTGCATCATGCACATTTAAAAAAGAAAAGAATAAAAATAAAAATAATACAAAAAAGAAAAGAAAAGAATAAAAAAAAACTAACAGAAATAGAAATAATAAAAATAATAATAAAAATAATAATCTAATTATAATACTAAAATTATAAAAATAATAATAATAAAATGACAACTAATAGAAATAATAATAAAAAATTAAAAAATACAAATAATAATAAAAATAAAAATAATAATTTCATTATAACACTAAAATAATACATATGTATTATTTTAGTGTTATAATTAGATTATTATTTTTATTTTTATTATTATTTTTTAAATTATGAATAAAAAACAAAAATACAAATAATAAAATTACAACTAATAAAATTAATAAAACTGAAACTAATACAAATACAATAAATAATAAAAAAATAATAATAATAATATAATTATAATACTAAATATAATAAAAATAAATAAATAATAAAAATAATACTAATAATAATAAAAAAGTAAAAAAATAAAATAATGTTTGGTTACACTATGCTTTATAGAAATGCATGCATAAAATAACTGTCTTGATTTCAGATTGTTTAACAGACTTCTACTTCACCTCTGCTCATATCATTTTGTTGTTTTTGTTGTACCTGTTTATCCAGGAACTCCCGAGTGTCCTTCTCGATGTGTCCTTCGTACAGGTTGGTGGTCAGACTCATCAGACCCATCTTAGAGAGGCCGAAGTCTGTGAGCTTGATGTGACCCATGGAGGTGATCAGGAGGCTGGAGCAGAAACACACAAGTTATAAAGAACTCCTGTGTGTACATCAGGTATCAGCAGCAGATGGATTAGCTGTCTCACTTGTCAGGCTTGAGGTCCCGGTGGACGATCCCGTAGTTGTGTAAATACTCCAGAGCGAGGACAGTTTCTGCAAAGTACATGCGAGCCATTTCTACAGGAAGCGCTCCGATGTTCTTCAGCAGAGTCGCACAGTCTCCACCTGCAGACACACAATCAATCATTCACGAAATTAGAAATCATGCTTCAAGATTTGAAGGCTTTAATGTCGTATGTGTGGGGGAAACTTCTGAAGCAATTGGAGTCAGGACTCAGAGAGACACGAGGAGAGCTGGAGCTCTGATGGAAAACACTGACGGTTTATTTGGAGCTTCGGCCGGAGAATTCACACGACATGTCACGGGTCACGAGTTGGCCACACGGTTGAGATGCCACAATCAATTCTGAAGAACTAAGCAAATTATTCCCGATCAATAGGCTTTGTTGTTGTATCTCTCTTTGAGCTGACTGCTATGCGTCCCCTGTACATTGTGAGGGATATTGTAAATGTTTATCTTGTGTTATTCTGCCTCTGTCTGTATGTCCCTCTTTGTCAGATGATTCTTTTGTGTTATATTTCACATTTGCATGTCTTTGTGGTCGTTCTGTCTTTTTCGTAGTCGTTGTGAGTCTGTTTGTATCTTTTTGCAATTGTCGGACTATAAGCCGCGCCTTTTTCCCAATTTTTCGACGCTGCGGCTTATATAACGGTGCGGCTAATCTATGGATTTGTACAGCTAACGGCCACTAGGGGACCTCCTAAATCTATGGGTTTTACAGGTTACAGTCCACCACCTTTAACTCTATGGGCTCTATGGCCGGTCCGCGCCCCCCATCTTTAAGCGGCGGGCTCCAGCAGGAAAAGCTGGAGGCCGGAAAAGAGTGAGACAGGTAGCGCGCAAAAGTAAAAGTGGAACCGAGAGTGGTACGAGAGACAGAACGAGAGCAAGACAGACAGACATTACGAGAGCGAGACAGTTTGTCCCCGTACCACTGGTTGAAAACCGCTGCTGTAGATCACTGCCGGTACGTGCGCTGGGAGCGCACCGTTTAAGTTTGAAAGTTGAAAAGTGTGTGTGTCTGAAACGCTATGTGATACAGTACAGTTTACACAGCACATGTTCTGTAGCTACTATTGCACTAAATGCTAACACTTGAATACGTTATGCAAATATGCAACTTGTTTGTTGAAATGTTAATAAATGGGAGCTTCCTCAAACAGCCATCTCTTTCCCGACGATCCCCTCTGTGCACGAACCCTTACATATGGTAATGAAACATTAAAACACCTGCGGCTTATAGTCCAGTGCGGCTTCTATATGTACACATCATTCAATTTAGCTGCTGCGGCTTATATTCAGGTGCGCCTTATAGTCCGAAAATTACGGTAATTTGCATGAAGAATTTGTTTGTTTGGTCGATTTCGGTCACTATAGCTATATTCACAAAGGTTTAAAGTCAAAGGCAACTTTATTGTCAATCTTTCAGTTTGTGTACAGACAGAGAGATCGAAATACTGTTTCCCACAATCCTGAATACAAAAATACAAATATATAAAAATATGTATATCCTATATATACAGCATCAACAGACACATTTATACATATGCACACATTAAGACCTAAATAAAAGCACAACAATCAATATATACAAAATAACAGTCACTTCAATATCTTTGAGTAAAGTGTAAATGCTAATAACATGATGTTTAAACAGTGTATGGTCGGCACACACACAGTTTCCTCACCTTCCACGTACTCCATGACCATGCAGAGGTGCCTTCTGGTCTCGAAGGAGCAGAACATGGACACCACGAAGGGGTTTTCTGCGAAGGTGAGGATGTCTCGCTCCACGAAGGCCTGCTGGATCTGGTTCCTCAGGATCAGGTTCTGCTTGTTGATCTTCTTCATGGCAAAGCGCTGCCGGGTGTCCAGGTGACGCACCAGGTACACAGCGCTGAAACACACAGAGGCCTAGATGAAAAAACGATTTTCCTCCATGCCTGACTTACAGATGTAGTGTCAGTATGTCTTAAAGCCAGAGGTGGGAAGTAGTGGAGTACAAATACTTCCTTAATGTACTTGAGTAGATTGTTCTGGTATCAGTACTTTACTCCACTACTTATTTTTTTTATTTTACTTTGACTTATTACATGTTGAACCCAAATACCTGTACTTTCTACTTCTTACATGTTGAACACAAATACCTGTACTTTCTACTTCTCACATGTTGAACTCAAATACCTGTACTTTCTACTTCTTACATGTTGAACTCAAATACCTGTACTTTCTACTTCTTACATGTTGAACACAAATACCTGTACTTTCTACTTCTTACATGTTGAACTCAAATACCTGTACTTTCTACTTCTTACATGTTGAACTCAAATACCTGTACTTTCTACTTCTTACATGTTGAACCCAAATACCTGTACTTTCTACTTCTTACATGTTGAACACAAATACCTGTACTTTCTACTTCTTACATGTTGAACTCAAATACCTGTACTTTCTACTTCTTACATGTTGAACTCAAATACCTGTACTTTCTACTTCTTACATGTTGAACACAAATACCTGTACTTTCTACTTCTTA